>NW_017670850.1:44909-133658 GCF_001879085.1 Nicotiana attenuata | reverse complement strand
TAAACGTCGTCGGAACCGAAACGAAGTAACTTAGTAAGGTAAGTTAGTTTACCGTAACCGGGAGAAGGTGTTAGGCATTCCCGGGTTCCGTGGTTCTAGCACGGTCGCTTAAACTATTATTAATTGGCCTAATTATCTAACTTATTACATGTCTTAAACCTACTGTGCATTTTAGCTTTATAACCGCTTTTAACTATTTATGGAATTATTCTGGAACAAGTAACGATTGTCGTACACTTGTATGTTTGATACACATTGCGAATTGTGTCACGGGAACCATACCTACGATCCACAACATGTTTAATTTATTAACATTATTAGAAGTTTTGGCCGGGTCACATAAATGTACCTCCGGATTTGGAAATTATGTATCACAACTACGTCACGGGAACCGTACCCGTAGCTATGATGACTTTATTATAAACGTGCCTAAAGCAAACTACGAATGTTCAAAGTATTTTCCACACTAATTCATATTAATGTGAGGGCCATGGGTTATGGATTTCAATTGTTGATGGCTCGCCTCAATTTATTTCAAAGGATTGTGCTCAACTAACGGATGTTCATGTTTAAAACTATTGAATTTCAATATGAAGCTATTAATTATATACATTCTTTGGGGTATATGTGTTGGAACTTTAATCATTTTGGATAAGGGAATGGGGCCAGCAATGGCCTGTTGGTTACTTATTCAAGGACAAACCAGCATTGAAGCTGTATTGGGCTCGGAACTTAGACCAGAAGCGAAAAGAAACTCAAGTACCTTGACAGGTCCGATTTTAACCAAGTTTGGCCCACATTGGGCTTACATTAGGCGGGCCCAGTCGTGAATATTTACTGGCTGGGCCTATCTACCTTTACGTTTTAAAGCTAGCCAAAACTTTACATGATATACACATTTGTCAAAGATTGTAAATCAATTCATTTTTATGTAAGAAAATCAGAACCTAAAAGTCAAAATACAATTCAAAATAAAATCAGAATTATGTGAATTTCAGAAAATAAACCCATAGTTGGGGCCAAGCTATTGGGCTTAGCACCCTGGCCCAATGGCCTAGGCCCAGACTTGTTTAGGTTGTTTCCCCAATTGGGCCTATCCACGAGTCTGGCCCAACTTAAATTAGAAACAGGCCCTTTATCTTTACAGAGCTGGCCCAAGGCCTTGGCCCTTGCATCACTGTACTCACTTTACAAAAATATAATAACAAAATATTTACACTTCACAACAGCAATTTTAATCCCAATACGCGAAACCAGAACCTAATTAACTACAGTACCCCAGGTGAAGTAAAAGCTTTCAAAGTCAGAATATTATATTATGGTCTATTAATACATAAATTACAGCATAATAAACTAGTTTGTTACATTAGAAATCTATGTGAAGAATACAGTAGCTAATCCCATTACAAATCTCGTTTTTAAATAACAGCCTAATGAATGTCCACTCCCATGATTGATCTATCATGCTTAGTTAATGAGATGAGGTTCTCAACTTCAGCAGGATAAACATGACCAAATTCCAGCCCCCTTAGCTTTTAAACTTGTTGATTTGGCCAACTAGTGACCAAATCCACAAGTTATGACCTCAAATAAAAACATTATGTTATTTTTATACGAGTAGAAGAAGAAAACAAGACAGTTTCAGTAATCAAAGTTCATAATCAGTGTAAAAGGTTAACTTCAAACCAAAAGCCATTTAAAAGAGAACACTACAAGTATCAATGTACCATCTAAGTTACTCATACTAATTTATTTCGAATCTTAAATTCACGTAGCAATAGATTGATGGGGTTTATATCAATGTAATCAGAAACTAGCATGAGAAGACACCCATTCATCACATGTAATTTTGCAGCTTTTGTCTTATATCATTTTAATAAGTATTACATGAAGAAGGTTGAAGTCAGTACCTTGAACGAAACAACAACAAAACCAGCAACAAAACAGATGAAGAGCTGGCTGAAGCTTAAAGGTGGAGCAGTAACAAAACAGAAACAACAACAGCCCAGATGCAAAACCAGAAAACCAAGAACCAGCACTTCAAAATACCCAGAAAAATCAGAGTACCAGAAAATAACCTAGAAATCTACCCTAGAAAACTGAAGTTTTTTCCAGAAAAATTTCAGGGATTTGTTCCTTGTATTCTGAAAGTTGTTCAGGTGCAGAGATGCTGATTAAAAAAAATGTCTCAGAATGAGTGAATGCTTTTCTTTATATAGAGTGCAAAGATGGCATCAAAAAGGAATATTCTAACCTAAATTCTGAAATGTCAGAATAGTACAACATCTTTGACAGCTGTATGTCCTTTTTTCCACCCAATTTCAACATTTTTTTACTAAGAATGGGACAGCTGTACAAAGTTCTAGAACTTTCTGACTTTTACCTAATGTAAAACCCAATTTTACCCTTTCAATTACTAGATATTTCAGTCCTAAACAAATTTGATCCTATTGTGATTCTAGAAATCCCTTTAGGACTTTCTAAAATCAGCTAGATGGTTAGGGTTTTTTTTTAAAAACTTGCTTCAGTTTGTAGCCCTAGGGTATTCACATTCTATTTCTGAAATTAACCTAAGGTCTAAGGTACTAAGGATCTAATTTTAACCAATTAAACCTAAATAACAAATTCATCTAATTAAACTTGAATAAATACTGAGTTTTAAGCTTAGAGCCAAACAATAGCTAACAAACAAATGCCAATGCAAAGAAACCTAGATATTAAACTAATTAAATGCAATCAGACAGAGTAATCAACTTAGAGCTAAGGTTTTCTAATGACTAGTCAGAGATTTGTCAAATAAATTGAGTTCCTAAAACCATTCTAATCAATGAACATCAGACAAACGGATACAAGAAGGAAATAGAACACAAAACAGAAAACAAAACAATCAAATTTTATCAAAACCCTAAAAATTAACTTAACTGTCCTAACTTTAGGCAATTGAAATTAAACCTTAAACAACTATGAAATTCATCATGCTTTTAACCGATATGAAGAAACGTGCAAAAATTTAAAACAGTAACAGACCTAATTACTTGTGATTTGACTAAAATAAAGGCTAATCGAACATGAAATCAAGAGACAGAGATGATAACAGAAATGAAGAATAAGAGAAAAGGAAGAAGAAACGACCTGAGGTTCGTGTTGGAATAGCCAGTTATAAACTCGATCACTTTTCAAGGGGAAGATATGAACTTATTCAACCATTAATCTACTATTCTTGTTAAGAACAGCTGACTAATGGACGTTTTTGGGTTCATATGACCCAACATTGACCAAGAATCGAAAAGGGGAAATTAGGGTTTTTGGGGTCTCAGATTTAAGATTCGAGGAGATTGGGACTGATTTGAAAGGAACTGTGGTGATATTTGGAGAGAGGATGAGAAGGTGATCACAGGGTGTTAATTTGGTAGGGTTTGAAGGTGGTCCGGTGCCGGCAAGCGATTTCTGGTCAGCGGACCACGGCGGAGGCGGCGGAGGCGACGTGGGATATAAGGGCGGCTAAGGTTCAGTTTATTTAGAAGAGGGAGACGGAAATGAAGGGGTGTATGGGGGGGGGGTTGATCTGTTCGGACAGTTTTATATAAAATGAACGGTCAGTTCCCAGCCGTTAGATTTATGATGGGATGAAGGGGGGCAACACGGTGTCGTTTTGGGGCTGGGGCTGTTGGACCGGGTATATTTGGGTATTGGGCCTGGGGTTTGGGCGGATTTGGGTGCAAAATTTTGGCCAAATTTCAAGACCAAATTAAACCTTTTTCCCAATTTCTTTTTTTTTCTTTGTTTTCTTTGTTTTCTTTTCTTTCTTTAATTAATTAAAATCCTAAATTAAATTCTAAATTAATTTAATTTATAAAATTAAACTAGTTATCTATTTATTATATTTACAAAAATTTGTTAATGCTAAATTAATGAAGGGAAAATTACTAATCTAAAAATAAAAGCTCAAAAATGTAAAAATGAGCAAAATTTTGTGATTTTTCATTTTGATAAAGCAATTAATTAACTAATTAATCCTAAAATATGAACACAAAATCTAAATGCAATGCATGATATTTTCGATATTTTTCATGATTTTAACAAAATTAAATGTGCACAAAAAAATGCAAACAATTAATAAAATCCTATTAAAATTGCAAATAATTGAGAAAAAATCTATTTCTTTAATTTTGTAGGAATATTTTGAATAGGGAAAAAATCACATGCTCACAGCTGCCCCTCTTTGCTCGGAAACACGAAGAGTTTTCGGGCAAGGATAAAATGAGCGACTGCAAGCGATGTTGGAAAAAGTCTGACCGAACCTTGCTTCGGAGGTTGCCTACATATCCTTGGCTATAAAGGAATCAGGTCAGTGTAGTTCTGGAAGTTTTAGTAGCTGGGACTACCGAGAAACTGTGATTTCACTGCTGTTGCCGCTGTTTCTGCTTGCTGAGCTCCTTATTACACCAAAAGATGAAAAGCTGAACTAGCTAAGCCTATCAACTACGAGTTACAAAATTCCTATCTATAAACCTTCTAAAGCTTGATCTTGAGTCCTAGCTGGTTCTTCCTGCAGACTCTGATCTGAATCTTGATGCTCGTTAACTGCAACCGCTGGTTCATTCTTCTTCAGCTTTTCGGATCAAGGCGGGACATGCAAAGCTTGTGACTTCAATCATATCTTGAGCAGTCCGCATCTTTTCTCCGCTTCTACATTTAGAGTTCAACTTCTTTTCTTGTTTTTCTTTTCTTTTATTTGGATTGAGACTTCTTCTTTTGGTCTTCTCAAGCCTTGTGCGTTGTGGTAAAAACCTGTTTAGGCACCAAAACAAACAAACAAACGAAGTTTTTCTGCCCCAGTTTCACTAGGAAACTTTCATAAGTTATTGCAACAAAATCTAAGCTATTTCTTTATTGGAAGAAATAAAATCAGGACTATGTATCCTTGAGAAAAAGAGATTAGGGAGTGGAGACCCTATATCTAAAATGAAATCAAATGGGGATCGGAGGCCCTAAGTTGGAAAAATTACCAGGTTATGCTGGCATTAACTAAGGAATGGGACCCTGTGTCGGAAAAGAATACCAGGTTATGCTGGCAAGCTAGGGAGTGGGACCCTATGTTGGAAAAGACTACCAGGTTATGCTGGCATCAGCTAGGGAATGGGACCCTATGTTGGAAAAAATTACCAGGTTATGCTGGCAAAATCATCGGGTTATGCCGGAAAGGTCCTCGGGTTATGCCAGGGAAGTCATCGGGTTATGTCGGAAAGGTCCTCGGATTATGCCAAGGAAATAATCGGGTTATGCCGGAAAGGTCCTCGAGTTATGCCGGGGAAGTCATCGGGTTATGCAGGAAAAGGTCCTCGGGTTGTGCCGGGAAAGTCATCGGGTTATGCCGGAAAATGTCCTCGGGTTATGCCGGGAAAGTCATCGGGTTATGCCGGGAAAGTCATCGGGTTATGCCGGAAAAGGTCCTCGGGTTATGCCGGGAAGGTCATCGGGTTATGCCGGAAAAGGTCCTCGGGTTATGCCGGGAAAGTCATCGAGTTATGCCGGAAAAGGTCCTCGGGTTATGCCGGGATCAACTAGAGGGTGAGACCCTATGTTGGAAAGATTACCAGGTTATGCTGGCATCGACTAGGGAATGAGACCCTATGTTGGGGAAAACATAGCTAGAGATTGGAGACCCTATGCTACCATGGTTTTGATCTTTTCTTCTACTTTCTTTTCATTTCACTTTTCATTTTATTTAGGAGAATGACTAAAGATTTTGAGGGGACTTCCTTTTTCGGGTCAACTTTTGCTGCAGAACCGTTTTGGTCTCTGCGTACCTTGCTTTTATTGCACTTGCTTCTTGCGAGGTTGTTTTGGATTGCACCCATTTCCTGTTTTCAAATCAAAGAAAAATTTGTCAGTTTGAAACAGTGGTTGGTTTTGTGGCCTTGATTGTTTCAACCGCTTGATCTTGGCCCAGCTCTTTCAATAAAAATCTCCATTGCTCGCTGGCTTTCTGGAAAATGGTTTCATTTCTAAACCCGGGGATCTTGATTTTCCCTAAATTCCATGATGATTGACCCGTGTAGGGCTTGGCCTTTTCCATCCTGTTTTGCCTTTATGGGCCCTTGACATTGATTTCCTTTCTTTTCAAGAGTTTTTGACTCTGGAGCATCGGCCCTTATGGCCAGTCGAGGCCGACTTGGCGCACCTGCTGAGGCTGGGGGCTTTTCTTGAATTTTAGCTTTCTGTCACACAAAAATCCTGTAAAACCAATCTTGCCACCTTTTCTTTGTATTAGTTTCGGATGAGAATTAGACCGAAAAGGATTCAAAGAAAAGTAAACAACAGATAAGATAATGAATTTAAACGAGAAGTGTCCCTTTCGGGGAAAAGAAAGGACATATCTGAATTGCATGAAGACTTCAATAGACATAACATGCTTCTTGGACTGGATACCCGATCTGTGCAAACCGTCTGACTCTCATATACCCATCATAACTCATACCTCCAAAACCGAGAAACCTTTCCAGGACTCTATCAGTGGCGATGGTTGTAAGGGATCCCTTTTTTGATCAGTGGTGCCCTTTGTGGGTTTTCACCAACTGACCTCTCTCATTTCTCTTCTCACCGTCTTCTTATAGTGCTCTTTGCGAGTTTTCACTAACAAGACTCTTTCATTTTCCATTTCTCTGCTTACCATCGCCTTATGGTGCCCGTGTGGGTTTTCACCAATAAAACTCTCTCATTTGATTGTATCAGCTCTAAGTAACCACATCTTTCAATCTTGAACATTCTACCGATTGATTGGAAGGACTTGAACATGATTTGGGGTAAAAAGAGTTTGGTTTGAATTACAACTTTGGAACCTTTCTGACGAACCATCGCTCAACCATTATAACATCTGCCCCAATTTCAACTTTGGGGTATTTGGATTTTTGTTTTGGTGTGACTGAACCCCAGAGAGAGGCTTCATACATATCCTTTCGGAATCAAGTCGAACGTAGTTTAGGAAACTTTGTTTTTGATTTTTTTACAACATTTTTGGGTTCCAAAGAGGGTAATCAAAGAAAGGTAATCGGCTCTAAGGGTTAGCAAAGGGTTAACAGTGTTTGGGTAGCGAGAATGAAAGCCTTCATCATCGCAATCGGAGAATATCTGTACCTTAGAAGGGTTAAACGTAATACCTTTTGACCGCGTCCGCGTTGACAGCTGTTTCAGGGTCACTTCCTTCAATATCTCCTAAGTACAATGCCCGTTTCTGCAACAGTTTTCTTATAATGTACGGACCCTTCCAGTTTGGAGCAAACTTTCCTTTTGCTTCCTTGTGATGCGGGAGAATACTTCTCAAAACGAGTTGCCCCACTTCAAAGTTCCTAGGCCGCATTTTCTTATTGTAGGCACGTGTCATTCTTTGTTGATACAACTGCCCGTGGCAGACTGTGGTCATCCGCTTTTCATCAATCAGGGTTAATTGTTCTAGACGGGTCTTGACCCATTCATTGTCCTCAATCTTAGCTTCAACGATGATTCGAAGAGATGGAATTTCAACTTATGCGGGTATTACGGCTTCAGTGCCATAAACCAATAGATAGGGTGCTGCCCCAACTGACGTGCGCACAGTGGTGCGATATCCCAACAATGCAAAAGGCAACCTTTCATGCCATTGTCTAGAACTTTGAATATTTTCTTGAGGATCTTCTTGATGTTTTTATTCGCTGCTTCTACAGCACCATTAGCTTTGGGCCGATAAGGGGTAGAATTCCGATGCGTGATCTTAAACTATTCGCATATCTCCCTCATTAAATGACTGCTCAAATTTGCAGAATTGTCCGTAATGATAGTTTAGGAATACCAAAACGACATATAATGTTGGAATGCACGAAGTCCACCACTGCTTTCTTGGTGACGGCTTTGAGAGTGACTGTTTCAACCCACTTTGTGAAATAGTCAATGGACACTAAGATGAACCTGTGCCCATTTGAAGCTTTTGGCTCGATTGGCCCAATGACATCCATGCCCCAAGCAACCAACGGCCATGGTGCTGACATAGGGTGTTATTCTGAAGGCGATGCATGAATCAGGTCACCATGTACCTGACAATGATGACATTTTCGAACAAAACTGAAACAATCCTTTTCCATGGTCATCCAGTAATAACTTGCTCGAAGGATTTTCTTTGCAAGGACGTATCTGTTCATATGGGGTCCGCATACTCCTGCGTGTACTTCATTCATGATTCTTCCTGCCTCTTAGGCATCCACGCATCTTAAAAGGTTCAGATCTAGAGTTCTTTTATACAAGACTTCTCCGCTCAAGAAGAAACCACTGGCGAGCCTTCTAATGGTTCTCTTTTGGTCTCCACTGGTTTGCTCGAGATATTCCTTTGTTTTCAAGAATCTTTTGATGTCATGATACCACGTCTGAACATCCGGTTCCATCTCAATGGTATTGCAGTAACCATGTCTTTCTCGGATTTGGATTTCCAATGAGTCAATATGGAATTGCCTGGATACGGCAGCATCGAGGCCAAAGTAGCTAGTGCATCGGCTAAGTCATTGTGAAACCGAGGAATGTACCTGAACTCGACAGATTTGAACCGCTTGCTAAGATCTTCCACATGTTGCCTGCATGGAATAAGCTTGATATCTCGAGTTTCCCATTAACCTTGAGCTTGTCGGATAATCAAATTAGATTCTCCCATGATTTACAGTTCTTCCACATCCAGGTCAACTTCCATGTTCATGGCCATAATGCAGGCTTCATACTCGGCAGTGTTGTTCGTATAGAAAAACCGAAACCGGGCTGTGGCCTGATAGTGCTGACCAGTAGGCGAAATCAAAAATGCCCCAATCCCGACACCTTTCGCATTCACAGCTCCGTCGAAGAACATTTTCCAAGCATTTGTGTCTTCTGGAATTACCTCAACTAAATTTACCTCCTCGTCCGAAAAGTAAGTACTCAAGGGTTGATATTCATCGTCAATAGGATTCTCAACTAGGTGATCCGCCAAGGCTTGAGCCTTCATCGCCGTGCCGGTGACATAGACTATGTCCAACTCGGTGAGCAGAATTTGCCATTTTGCTAACCTTCCCGTGGGCATCGATTTTTGGAATATGTACTTCAGGGGGTCCAGCCTGGTTATGAGATAGGTGGTATAAGCCAACAAGTAATGCCTAAGCTTCTGAGCGACCCAGGTTAAGGCGCAACAAGTTCTTTCCAACAAAGTGTACTTGGCTTCATAACTAGTGAACTTCTTGCTCAAATAATATATGGCTTGTTCTCTCTTCCCGGTCACATCATGCTGCCCGAGAACACATCTAAAAGAATTCTCCAACACCGTCAAGTACAGGAACAAAGGTCTTCCAGGCTCGGGTGGGACCAACACTGGCGGATTCGATAGATATTCTTTGATTTTGTCGAAAGCTTCCTGGCATTCATCTGTCCATCTAATCGCCGCATCTTTCTTCAATAGCTTAAATATAGGCTCACACATAGCAGTCAGCTGAGCAATGAATCTGTTGATGTAATTCAATCTTCCCAACAGACTCATAACCTCTTTCTTGGTTTTTGGAGGGGGCAAGTCCTGAATAGACTTTATCTTTGTTGGGTCTAGCTCGATGCCCCTCCGACTGACTATAAAACCCAAAAGTTTCCCAGATGGTACTCCAAATGCACATTTAGAGGGATTCAACTTCAAGTCATACTTACGCAGTCGCTCAAAGAACTTTCTTAAATCTCGCACATGGTCATCTTGCGTCTTGAATTTAATGATCACATCATCCACATACACCTCAATTTCCTGGTGCATCATGTCGTGAAAGATAGCAGTCACAGCCCTCATGTAAGTTGCCCCGGCATTCTTCAAACCAAATGGTATGACCCTGTAACAGTAAGTACCCCAAGGTGTGGTGAAAGTCGTCTTTTCTGCATCTTCTTCATCCATCAGAACCTGATGATACCCAGCATAACAATCCACGAAAGACTGTATTTCATGTTTGGCACATTTGTCAACAAGGATGTGGATGTTTGGTAATGGAAAGTTGTCCTTGGGGATTGCTTTGTTCAAATCCCGATAATCAACATACACTCGGGCTTTCCAATCTTCTTTGGCACTGGGACCACATTAGCCAACCATGTGGTGTATCGTACCACTTGGATCACACCTGCTTCAATTGTTTGGTGACTTTCTCTTTGATTTTGTCACTGATGTCTGTTATAAACTTTCTGTGTTTTTGTTGGACAGGGGGATAACCGGGGTAAGTTGGCAATTGGTGCACCACTAAATCAACAGTCAATCCTGGCATATCGTCATAGGACCAGGCAGACACGTCTTTGAATTCGAACAAAAGTTGGATCAATGCATCTCTAGTTCTTTCATCAGCGTGAATGCTTATCATGGTTTCCTGGACCTCTTCTGAACTACCCAAATTAACTGGCTTAGTTTCATTTAAGTTTGGCTTAGGCTTATTCTCAAATTGTTCCAGTTCTCAGTTTATTTCCTTAAAGCCTCATCTTCATCATATTCTGGTTCTTGATTCATTATTTCACAGTTAGACAGCGTGTTAGGATCTGGGCATGAAGTCCGCAAGCATGTCATGTTATTTAAGTCCACATTATTAGAACTGAAAAGAGAGATAAGAAAAATAACGAAAAATCAGAAAGAATAAAGAAAAAGATTCATAGACGATGAAATATTGATTTCCTTTCATTGAATTATAAGATAGGAGGGTTTACATTGGAATTTAAAAGACAATAAACTAAAAACATTCGAGTTACACCCTGGAATAACTCGGAATGTAGAAAGGATGGCAAGATTGAACTACCGGGATTCCCTCCTGACTGGGAACGGAGTGACCTTCCAATTTTGAAGCTTGGTATTCGGCCCCACATATTGCACCTCAAAGATGCTCGAGCCTTCACCCGGCTGGACCATATGAGCCTCATATAACATTTGCCTCATCGCTCCATAAATGTCCTCAATTTCCTCGGCCGTTAAGGCCTCATCTTCTTCCTCTATGTATCTAGGCTTGACAAATATTTTGGAGAGATGCGCTGCTGGCTGAGGCAGGACCCACCCATTCTTCATACGTTCATTAGCCATGTTACGTCAGCTTTTGTGGCTTGGACACCCACACCAAAGAATTTCTCACTGGCATTTAGAGTGATGGGTTCCGTGATGCCTTGCAAAGATACCCCGAGCCCTTTCCCGGGCTTATACCCACGCTTGATCATTTCAGTGGCGACCATAATTGACGCGTTTGACAAGAAGGGTTGAGGACAAGGGGTTCCCTCCTCACATTGATCTGCGACTACGATCTCAAAAGCTTGGTAGACTATTTGCTCTCTACATTTCTTAGCCTCTAGACATGGGACTGATGGATCTCTGTAAATTGATTGCTCATCTTCTCCATGGACCACGATTTCTTGGTCTTCGTGTTCAAACTTAACCATTTGGTAAAGAGTAGAAGGTACGGCTCCTGCAGCATGGAACCAAGGCCTTCCTAGGAGAAAATTGTAGGAGGTGTCCATGTCCAAAACCTGAAATGTCACTTCAAAATCCACGGGGCCGATGGCTAGGATCAAATCAATCTCCCCTATCGTGTCCTTCTTGACTCCGTCAAAGGCACGTACACAAACATTGTTGGGTCTAATCCTTTCAGTACCAATTTCCATTCTTTGTAAGATCGAGAGGGGGCAAATGTCAACCCCAGATCCGCCATCCAACATAACTCTTTTCACGTAATATCCTTCATATTTAACGGTCAAATGAAGAGCTTTGTTGTGGGCTGACCTTTCCGGAGGCAAATCATTTCGGTTGAATGAGATCCGGTTGACTTCAAAAAATCATTCCGCCATTCTTTCCAGTTGCTCAACCGTGGTCTCGACCGGAACATATGCTTCATTAAGCGTCTTCAACAGCACTTTCAGATGCTCATTCGAACTTATCAGTAGAGACAGAAGTGAGACCTGGGAGGGAGACTTCCTGAGTTGGTCAATTACATCGTAGTTCGAGGTTTTCATCTTTCGGAAGAATTCCTTTGCCTCTTCAGCACTGACTGGCTTTTTAAGCGGAAAACGCTTCTGTTTGGTCTTGTTCAATTCTTCCAAGTTGAGGTACTTCCCAGTCGGGTTTGTTTCATTCACTTCCCCCATGATTTCTTTTCCTTTGTACGTCACCACTGTTTTGTTATAGTTCCACGGGACGGCAGTGGGGTCCTTCATGGAATTCTGTGGTGCGCGGCTGATAACCACGGGCTCAGTCAGCCTGGGTGAAATTATCGGCCCCCGCGCCACATAAGTCCCCTTTGGTACGTACATCTTTGGTCCCTTCAGTGTAACCTTGTTTTGCTCAAGCCTTTTGGGGGGACACAACACAAACTATTCTTTTTTGGGGGCCCTGGGAACATAAAGAACGACGTCTTTAGGAGGTACTGCCCCTGTATTGGCTTCCACAGCCTTTTCTATGCTTTGAGGAGTGGAGTTGCTCTTCTTCTCATCCTTAGCTTGCTTTGCTGCCGCTTTGGGCTTCTTTTCAACATCTGCAATAGCAATGATAGCCTTCAAAGCTGGATGCAACTCTCTGTCCTCACAAATCATCCCAATAACTGGCCCGTTATTATGAGCCAGCAGTGGGTTATTGGTTACATTGGGGGCTTCCTCATCCCTCAATACTACCCGCTTTTGCTCTACCAGGTTCTCGACCGCTCTCTTAAGGGTCCAGCAATCTTCAGTGTCGTGCCCTTCTGCCGCTGAATGATAAGCACATTAGGTGCCGGGTCGGTAGGAGGGTGACTCTAGGTTTTGCCTTTTTGGAGGTACGGGCTGCAACAAACCCACTTGGACTAACTTTGGGAAGAGGCTGGAATATGATTCACTGATGGGTGTGAAGTTGGTTTTTCTGGGTGGTTCACGGGCATGGGCATTATATGGAAAATTATTTTGTGGGGGACGAGGGTTATATGGAGCTTGGTGAGGAGGGTTATTTCTAGGAAGTGGAGCTCGGTTCTGATTGTAATGTTGTTGCGGCTGGACATACGGCTGGGCGTTCAGTACTTTATAAGGATGAGGAGTCATGGCATATGCCGCATCTTGGTGAGGGTAGTAATGATGTGGGGTTCTGGAAGAGGAGCCAAAGTAACCTCGGGGTTGACGAGGGTTTTTTCAGACTTGAAGCCATCATTGCTACCTCTTCTTTCTTTTTCCGGTTTGCTGCAGCCCCCGACCCGCTCTGGATTGCTTGAGAGGTGGCTCTTATAGCCGACTAGCTCAGGATGCGACCCGTTTTCAAACCAATCTCTACCATTTCCCCAGTCTTTATGGCTTCTGCAAACGGCTTGCCCATAGCGGACATCATGTTCTGGAAGTAATCAGCCTCTTGGGCTTGCAAAAAGACACTGACCATCTCGATCTCATCCATTGGGGGTTTCACCCTTGTAGCTTGTTCGCACCATTTGACAGCATACTCTTAGAAGCTCTCCGAAGACTTCTTTTTGAAATTAAACAAAGAGTTCCTATCTGGAGCTATGTCCATATTGTAATGGAACTGCCGGACAAAGTCTCGAGCCAAGTCATCCCATATGTGCCAGCGGGAGATGTCTTGGTCCATATACCATTCAGATGCAATTCCGACTAAACTCTCCCCGAAGTAAGCTATTAGGAGTTCTTCTTTTCTGCCCGCTCCTCTTAACAGATTGCAATACCTCTTCAGATGGGCTATGGGGTCCCCGTGTCCATCATATTTTTCAAACTTGGGAGTCATGAAACCGATGGGCAGATGAACATGCGGGAACATGCACAAGTCAGCATAGGAGACACTTTTCTGGCCACTCAGGCATTGTATGTTCTTGAGACTTTGTTCTATGCTTTTCATTTTTCGAGTGATCTCTTCTTGCTCGGGATTCTTTACAGTTCTCTCTTGTTCCACGGTAAACTCATACCGAGGTTGTTGAGGGTAGGAGTTTGGGGTGATATGAGCCGTGTCCGATTGAAATGGTGGTATTTGGAAAGTAAAGGATGACGGCTCAAAACATGGCCTGGGCAATCTTGGATGTGTCGTAGCCGAGGTTGGTGGTGAGGTGAATATGTTAGAAGCCACTCCCGAAATCAGTGCCTGGGGGCGAACCTCAGAAGGTGTTCCGATGAAATGGGCCGACATAGTGGGGTATCCGAATGGGGTGGTTGGGTAATTTATAGGGATGTTGAAGGTTCCACTGGTTCTGGGGATCAGCTCGGGAAAACCAGGTATTGCACTAGGCGGCTCTCTACCGTTAGACCAAGCGTCCTACATTTCCAACATGCGGAGGCGCAGTGCCCTGTTCTCTTCAGCAGTTGTTGACTCTGATGTCGGGATAACCGTCATTGAACTGTCCTCTGAGGGGTTAACGATTGGTAGGTGACCTTCTAATGTCATTTCAACACTCCCTTTAGATCTCGTTAAATAAGGGTGCGAAGCCAAGTTATCACAATACCAATACCGCCTTAAAAACAGAACCTGTTCTCAACAGCATAAACAATAAACCGGTTAGTTTGAGACAATTAACACATAGGGAATCGCACGTTGGGGAATGCAATGCACCTAGACAATTAATGTTTTTCTACATGCTTTGCAACGGTTGCGTGTCTCATCCCGGCTTTTGTTACCTTTGCGGATCTTTGAATCTTTTTCTTTTCTTTATGCTATTCATTATTTCCTCTCTTTTCTTTGCGCTCTCTCTCTTTTGTATTGTTTTCTCTCTTTCCTTGTGCCCTCTTTTCATCATTTTCTCTCTTATTCCAGTTATTTATAGTTATGACCGGATCCGATCGGGATTGCATACGTATCGCGACGCCGCGCGAATCAGATCATTACGTAGTTCAGGGATAAATGAGAAATAAAAGAAAGAAACATCTTTGGGTTTTCAAATTTTTATTAAATAAAAACTTCTGATTTTCCTGTATTACAACGACTCCAACATACATATTTAAGAACTAAAATACTAAAACAGACTCAAAACAGACTCTAAAAGGAAACTAAAATATAGACTCGAAAAGAAAGATCAGGAGTACATAAGTGCCTCCAAAACTACTCCAGGGGCCTGCGGGACATCAGTCGGTCCTTCCGCGGGCCTACATGTCATATCTTCTTGGAGGCGATATAGGTCATCCATTATCTGACGGACGAAGATCATCACTACGGTGAAGAATATGGACCTGGTCATGTCCTCGCATTCATTGCACTTCATCACAATATAGTCAACAATTCTTCTAACCCTCTCCCTGATGACACCCTTCTCTTGGATCAGACGTCCAATTTGTTGAGATCTGACCTCCAAAACTTGTGTGGCAGTATAATTTTGCTCTTGCAATTGTTGCAGGTCCTCCTCTAGTTGCAACATCAATGCATAGCAGTGCTCTCTTTCTGTTTTGAAGTTCTTTGCTTGTTTGGTCATTTCACTCTCAAGGGTATTGATCTTTTTCTTCAGACCCATGATTCCTTTGTCGTATTTTTCCTTCAACTGTCGAACGAAACTTGCCCGTTCTTCCGCATTCCTGTCTAACTTTGCTCGGGCTTTTGCTAGTTCAACCTCAGTCTTTTCCAAATCAACCCCATAGTCACTAAGAGTGTTTATAAGTTTTTCATCTGCTTCGCTCCCGACCGGGTTTTCAGCTGCTATTTTCATCTTCTGGATTTGGGCTCGGAGGGCTTCATTTTCTCGGGCCAACTTTTTCTTTTCACCCTCGTCTGCAGCGGCTTGCACACCACTATCAAATTTAAGATCTCTGATTTGCCTTTCCAACCTGCTTATAGTGGCCCTGTATTCATTTTCTTTAGTCAACCAAGCCCATTGTTCTTACGACGCTTCAACAAATTCTTGGATGTGAGGCCTTTTGGTTGGCCTTTCAGGTTCGACCCTTGCAGTGACCTTCTTTCTATACCAAGCAAGATAACCCGGCGAGACCTCGCCTCTGGACAAATCACGTACTCGGGTGTTTGCTGCCAAATATTGGCACTCATTCCAAATATGACAAACCACTTCTTCATGAAATTGGCCGTCAGAGCGGATTTAAACTGCATGAACACTAAGATCTTCGTCTTGGGGAACTACCTGGCATCTTCCCAATTGCCTCAAACCCGGTACGGGGCATAGGGCTGGATGCTTCGAAGACCCATCAGGAGGAAGTAAGGGCCAGTGGCATGCATGTACACAATCTCTTCAACGTGAAGCCAACCCAATGTCCACTCTATCTGTCCTGCGGTTATGGAACGAAGGCGGGACACCCAATCTCCGACCCCTTCTGGCATTTTGAACCTAGAGACCCTTGTACCAAACTCCTCGATGCAACTTTTCCCTGTAGACCTGTAGTTCATATACCGAGGATGATGACACAGGTGCTCAATCATCCACATTTGTAGTAACAAATTGCACCCTTCGAAAAAATCTGCTCTGGCTTTGCAAGCTGTGAGAGCTCGGAATATCTCAGATACTATCATAGGGGCGAGGGTGCTCTTGGAATTGGTAATCAAAACATTGACGACTCCACCTACCCGTAGATCAATATTCCCGTCCTTCCTGGGAAGCACTAGAAGACCTAAGAATGCCACCATGAAAGCGAAGCATCTATGCTCTTCCCACTTTGACCGGTTCCCTTTATTGCAGATTCCATTTTCCGAGTTGTCAAATCCTCTTACATGCCCGTACCGCTGGTATATGAAGTGTAGAGTGGAAAACCCATTTGCCAAATTTGCATACTGTGTCTGCCCGCTTATATTTAGAAAATCCAGAAACTTGTGAGGGGTTATGGCCCTTGGAGCGATCAGGTATTTATGTCCTAGTCCATCGGTACTCCCAGCATAACCCGCTATCTTCTCATAAGTAGGTGTGAGTTCGAAGTCCGAGAAATGCAAAACGTTGTGAGATGGGTCCCAAAATATCACAAGTGCTTTTATTATGTCCCCCCCTAGGCCTAATCTTTTTTAATACGGTGAGTGCTCCCAAGTAATGGTTGACCATGTCTCGTCCTTCCTTACCCAAATCTTCCCACCACATGTGTAGTTCCAACGGAATCTTGGTCATGACCTTCATTGGTAAGTTTTGACTCGTGCTCATTCTGCACATTTAGATAAAGGTGATTGGTTTAAAACAAAGTGAATTTTATTTAAGCTGATAAAAGGGGTTATTTTACAAAATTCAAAAATTCAAATAAACACGGCCACTTTTGCAAATACGGCCCTTCAGCACTTCATAAGGGAAGATTTTAGGGCTGTGTTTCCTAGGTGGCCAAAAATTGGCAAAGAAATCGCCGGTGGCTATTTTTGCAAAAAACGGCCTTGCGGCACCCCGTCGGGATGTTCAGCTATTTAGACAAAAACGGCATCACCCACTTTATTTATGACAACAATGACAACATCTTTTTTTTCCAAATTTTTGGGTTATTTTTGCAAAAGCGGGGCTGGACCGGATGAGGGTTGCCTACGTATCCCACATCCGGTGAGAATCAAACCTGCGTGGTTTGGTCAGTTTTGACGCAACAGAAAAACATGAAATATTTTGAAACAATTTTACCTTCTTTTCTTTTTCCCTTTTTCCCTTTTCTTTTTTTTTTTTTTCAAAATTTCGGCAGAGTTTCGGTATATTTTGGACACCAGATTTTTCAAAGGCGAGCAATCATCTCTTTCATACCTCAATTTGATTTTTTCCAATTTTTCTCCCTATTCTAGGAACCGATCAACATGCAAACCAAAGCAAATAATTGTACAAGTAGCACGTAAAAATGCATCAGGGTGGTCTTTTGATTTTTGGGTACACCTGTCCTAGACGGACCCAACCCCTGTGTTGAGTCCCTAAAGTCAAATGCACATAATGCAAACAAGCGTTCCTACTAGGGATCCGACATGAGGCTGTGTTATTCTAGGTTTAAAACCTGGTGTATTGTTCTAGACCTGGCTTACCCGAGCGGACAACTCGAGCCAGGGGGGCAGCGTACCGGTAACCAAAAGATCATCCGGCTTTGCAACTTGTCCGAACCTCGTTCTAAATTAGGGTATGACACTAACAGAAAAGAAGTCACGCCAGCGTGCACTTCCCAGAAGATTAAAAGAGAAGGGTTTCGCAGCAGTTTATATACAGTTCACATAATATCACAGCAGTAAAAAAACGGCATTTAGCACATTAGGCCCAAACATGTAAAATAATATAATAAATAAAGCCAAGTATAACAGTTATTCTAAGCTCAAATTCTTAAACCCCGAACCGGAAGTTCTGGTTTTTTATTCCCAACAGAGTCGCCAGAGCTGTCACACCTCCTTTTTTACCACCTGAGAGGGGATATAAGGGAGTTTTTCCAATTAAAGTGACATAAATCGAAATGGTAATATTTTATTTATTTAGAGTCGCCACTTGGGGTAATTTATTATGGTGTCCCAAGTCACCGGTTTATTCTAAACCCCAAATCGAGGAAAATCGACTTTGTTTAAAAGTCTGCGAAACCAGAAATTCTAAGTAAGGAATTCTGTTAACCCGGGAGAAGGTGTTAGGCCTTCCCGGGTTCCGTGGTTCTAGCACGGTTGCTTAAACCATTATTAATTGGCCTAATTATCTAATTTATTATATGTTTTAAACCTAATGTGCATTTTAGCTTTATAACCGCTTTTAATTATTTATGAAATTATTCTGGAACAAGTTTCGATTGTCGTACACCTGTTTGTTTGATACACATTGCGAATCATGTCACAGGAATCGTACCCACGATCCACAACATGTTTAATTTATTAACATTATTAGAAGTTGTGGCCGGGTCACATAAATGTAACCCCGGATTTGGAAATTATGTATCACAACTACGTCACGAGAACCGTACCCGTAGTTATGATAATTTTATTATAAACGCGCCTAGAGCAAACTACGAATGTTCAAAGTATTTTCCATACTAATTCATATTAATGTGAGGGCCATGGGTTATGGATTTCAATTGTGGATGGCACGCCTCAATTTATTTCAAAGAATTGTGCTCAACTAACGGATGTTCATGTTTAAAACTAATTTGAATTTCAATATGAAGCTATTAATATATACATGCTTTGGGGTATATGTGTTGGAACTCTAATCATTTTGGATAAGGGAATGGTGCCAGCAATGGCCTGTTGGTTACTTAGTCAAGGACAAACCAGCATTGAAGCTGTATTGAGCTTGGAACTTAGACCAGAAGCAAAAAGAAACTCAAGTGCCTTGACAGGTCCGATTTTAACCAAGTCTGGCCCACATTGGGCTTACATTAGGCGGGCTCAGTCGTGAATATTTACTGGCTGGGCCTATCTACCTTTACGTTTTAAAGCTAGCCAAAACATTACATGATATACATATTTGTCAAAGATTGTAAATCAATTCATTTTTGTGTAAGAAAATCAGAACCTAAAAGTCAAAATACAATTCAAAATAAAATTAGGATTATGTCAATTTCAAAAAATAAACCCATAGTTGGGGCCAAGCTATTGGGCTTAGCACCCAGGCCCAATGGCCTAGGCCCAGACTTGTTTAGGTTGTTTCCCCAATTGGGCCTATCCACGAGTCTGGCCCAACTTAAATTAGAAATAGGCCCTTTATCATTACGGAGCTGGCCTAAGGCCTTGGCCCTTGCATCACTGTACTCACATTACAAAAATATAATAACAAAATATTTACACTCTTCACAACAGCAATTTTAATCCCAATACACGAAACCAGAACCTAATTAACTACAGTATCCCAGGTGAAGTAAAAGCTTTCAAAGTCAGAATATTACATTAAGGTCTATTAATACATAAACTACTACATCAATAAACTAGTCTATTACATTAAAAATCTATGAGAAGAATACAGTAGCTAATCCCATTACAATTTTTTTTAAATAACAACCTAATGAATGTCCACTCCCATGGTTGATCTATCACGCTTAGTTCAATGAGATGAGGTTCTCAACTTCAGCAGGATAAACATGACCAAATTCCAGCCCCCTTAGCTTTTAAACTTGTTAATTTGGCCAACCAGTGACCAAATCGACAAACTATGACCTCAAATAAAAACATTATGTTATTTTCATACGAGTAGAAGAAAAAAACAAGACAGTTTCAGCAATCCAAGTTCAGAATCAGTGTAAAAGGTTAACTTCAAACCAAAAGCCATTTTAATGAGAACACTACAAGTATCAATGTACCATCTAAGTTACTCATACTAATTTATTTCGAATCTTAAATTCACATACAACTGATTGATGGGATTTATATCAATGTAATCAGAAACTAGCATGATAAGACACTCATTCATCACATGTAATTTTGCAGCTTTAGTCTTATATCATTTTAACAAGTATTACATGAAGAAGGCTGAAGTCGGTACCTTAAACGAAACAGCAACAAAACCAGCAACAAAACAGATGAAGAGCTGGCTGAAACTTAAAGGTGGAGCAGCAACAAAACAGAAACAACAGCAACCCAAAAGCAAAACCAGAAAACCAAGAACCAGCACTTTAAAATACCCAGAAAAATCAGAGTACCAAAAAATAACCTAGAAATCTACCCTAGAAAACTGAAGTTTTTTCCAGAAAAATTTCAGGGATTTGTTCCTTGTATTCTGAAAGTTGTTTAGGTGCAGAGATGCTGATTAAAAAAAATGTCTGAGAATGAGTGAATGCTTTTCTTGTGCAAAGATGGCATCAAAAAGGAATATTCTAACCTAAATTCTGAAATGTCAGAATAGTACAACATCTTTGACAGCTGTATGTCCTTTTTTCCACCCAATTTCAACATTTTTTTACTAAGAATGGGACAGCTGCACAAAGTTCTAGAACTTTCTGATTTTTACCTAATATAAAACCCAATTTTACCCTTTCAATTACTAGATATTTCAGTCTTAAACAAATTTGATCCTATTGTGATTCTAGAAATCCCTTTAGGACTTTCTAAAATCAGCTAGATGATTAGGGTTTTTTTTTAGAACTTGCTTCAGTTTGTAGCCCTAGGGTATTCACATTCTATTTCTGAAATTAACCTAAGGTCTAAGGTACTAAGGATCTAATTTTAACCAATTAAACCTAAATGAAAAATTCATCTAATTAAACTTGAATAAATACTGAGTTTTAAGCTTAGAGCCAAACAGTAGCTAACAAACAAATGCCAATGCAAAGAAACCTAGATATTAAACTAATTAAATGCAATCAGACAGAGTAATCAACTTAGAGCTAAGATTTTCTAATGACTAGTCAGAGATTTGCCAAATAAATTGAATTCCTAAAACAATTCTGATCAATGAACATCCAACAAACGGATACAAGAAGGAAATAGAACACAAAACAGAAAACAAAACAGTCAAATTTTATCAAAACCCTAAAAATTAACTTAACTGTCCTAACTTTAGGCAATTGAAATTAAACCTCAAACAACTATGAAATTCATCATGCTTTTAACCAATATGAAGAAACATGCAAAAATTTAAAACAGTAACAGACCTAATTACTTGTGATTTGACTAAAATAAAGGCTAATCGAACATGAAATCAAGAGACAGAGATGATAACAGAAATGAAGAATAAGAGAAAAGGAAGAAGAAACGACCTGAGGTTTGTGTTGGAATAGCCAGTTATAAACTCGATCACTTTTCAAGGGGATGATATGAACTTATTCAACCATTAATCGACTGTTCTTGTTAAGAACAGTTGACTAGTGGACGTTTTGGGTTCATATGACCCAACATTGACCAAGAATCGAAAAGGGGAAATTAGGGTTTCTGGGTCTCAGACTTAAGATTCGAGGAGATTGGGACTGATTCGATAGGAACTGTGGTGATATTCTGAGAGAGGATGAGAAGGTGATCACTGGGTGTTAATTTGGTA
This sequence comes from Nicotiana attenuata, assembly GCF_001879085.1. Lineage (NCBI taxonomy): Eukaryota > Viridiplantae > Streptophyta > Magnoliopsida > Solanales > Solanaceae > Nicotiana > Nicotiana attenuata. Next base: position 111,840 of record NW_017670850.1, on the reverse strand, counting down.
GGGTTTGGAGGTGGTCTGGCGCCGTGAGGCGATTTCCGATCGGCGGACCACGGCCGAGGCGTCATGGGATATAAGGGCGGCTAGGGTTTAGTTTATTTAGAAGAGGGAGACGGAAATGAAGGGGTGTATGGGGGGGGGTTGATCTATTCGGATAGTTTTATATAAAATGAACGGTCAGTTCCCAGCCGTTAGATTTATGATGATCAACGGCTAGGATGAAAGGGGGGCAACACGGTGTCGTTTTGGGGCTGGGGTTGTTGGACCGGGTATATTTGGGTATTAGGCCTGGGGTTTGGGCGGATTTGGGTGCAAAATTTTGGCCCAATTTCAAGACCAAATTAAACCTTTTTCCCAATTTCTTTTTTTTCTTTGTTTTCTTTTCTTTCTTTAATTAATTAAAATCCTAAATTAATTTAATTTATAAAATTAAACTAGTTATCTATTTATTATATTTACAAAACTTTGTTAATGCTAAATTTATGAAGGGAAAATTACGCAAAATTTTGTGATTTTTCATTTTGATAAAGCAATTAATTAACTAATTAATCCTAAAATATGAACACAAAATCTAAATGCAATGCATGATATTTTCGATATTTTTCATGATTTTAACAAAATTAAATGTGCACAAAAAATATGCAAACAATTAATAAAATCCTATTAAAATTGCGAATAATTGAGAAAAAATCTATTTCTTTAATTTTGTAGGAGTATTTTGAATAGGGCAAAAATCACATGCTCAGAGCTGCCCCTCTTTGCTCGGAAACACGAAGAGTTTTCCGGCAAGGATAAAATGAGCAACTGCAAGCGATTTTTGCCCGTTTGAAACTCCTTGGGAAGCATCTTTTGTTGGAAAAAGTCTGATCAAACCTTGCTTTGGAAGTTGCCTACATATCCTTGGCTATAAAGGAATCAGGTCAGTGTAGTTCTGGAAGTTTTGGTAGCTGGGACTACCGAGAAACTGTGATTTCACTGTTGTTGCCGCTGTTTCTGCTTGCTGAGCTCCTTATTACACCAAAAGATGAAAAGCTGAACTAGCTAAGCCTATCAACTACGAGTTTCAAAATTCCTATCTATAAACCTTCTAAAGCTTGATCTTGAGTCCTAGCTGGTTCTTCCTGCAGACTCTGATCTGAATCTTGATGCTCGTTAATTGCAACCGCTGGTTCATTCTTCTTCAGCTTTTCGGATCAAGGCAGGACATGAAAGCTTGTGACTTCAATCATATCTTGAGCAGTCCGCATCTTTTCTCCGCTTCTACACTTAGAGCTCAACTTATTTTCTCTTTTTTCTTTTCTTTTATTTGGATTAAGACTTCTTCTTTTGGTCATATCAAGCCTTGTGCCTTGTGGTAAAAACCTGTTTAGGCACCAAAACAAACAAACGAACGAAGTTTTTCTGCCCCAGTTTCACTAGGAAAATTTCATGAGTTATTGCAACAAAATCTACGCTATTTCTTTATTGAAAGCAACAAAATAAGGACTGTGTATCCTTGAGAAAAAGAGATTAGGGAGTGGAGACCCTATATCTAAAATGAAATCAAATGGAGATCGGAGGCCCTAAGTTGGAAAGATTACCAGGTTTTGCTGGCATTAACTAAGGAATGGGACCCTGTGCCGGAAAAGATTACTAGGTGCAAGCTAGGGATTGGGACCCTATGTTGGAAAAGACTACCAGGTTATGCTGGCATCAGAAAAATCAGAGTACCAGAAAATAACCGAGAAATCTACCCTAGAAAACTGAAGTTTTTTCCAGAAAAATTTCAGGGGTTTGTTCCTTGTATACTGAAAGTTTTTAGGTGTAGAGATGCTGATTAAAAAAAGTGTCTGAGAATGCATTAATGCTTTTCTTTATATAGAGTGCAAATATGGCATCAAAAAGGAATATTCTAACCTAAATTCTGAAATGTCAGAATAGTACAACATCTTTGACAGCTGTATGTCCTTTTTCCCACCCAATTTCAGCATTTTTTACTAAGAATGGGAAAACTGTACAAAGTTTTAGAACTTTCTGATTTTTACCTAATGTAAAACCCAATTTTACCCTTTCAATTACTAGATATTTCAGTCCTAAACAAATCTGATTCTATTGTGATTCTACAAATCCCTTTAGGACTTTCTAAAATCAGCTAGATGGTTAGGGTTTTTTAAAAAAAACTTGCTTCAGTTTGTAGCCCTAGGGTACTCACGTTCGATTTCTGAAATAAACCTAAGGTCTATGGTACTAAGGATATAATTTTAACCAATTAAACCTAAATGACAAATTTATCTAATTAAACTTGAATAAATACTGAGTTTTAAGCTTAGAGCCAAACAGTAGCTAACAAAAAAATGCCAATGCAAAGAAACCTAAAAATTAAATTAATTAAATCCAATCAGACAGAGTAATCAACTTAGAGCTAAGGTTTTCTAATGACTAGTCAGAGATTTGCCAAATAAATTGAATTCCTAAAACCATTCTGATCAATGAACATCCAAAAACGGATACAAGAAGGAAATAGAACACAAAAGAGAAAACAAAACAGTCAAATTTTACCAAAACCCTAAAAATTAACTTAACTATCCTAACTTTAGGGGGGCAACACGGGGTCGTTTTGGGGTTGGGGTTGTTGGACCGGGTATATTTACGTATTGGGCCTGGGGCTTGGACGGATTTGGGTGCAAAATTTTGGCCCAATTTCAAGACCAAATTAAACCTTTTTCCCAATTTCTTTTTTTTTCTTTATTTTCTTTGTTTTCTTTTCTTTCTTTAATTAATTAAAATTCTAAATAAAATCCTAAATTAATTCAATTTATAAAATTAAACTAATTATCTATTTGTAATATTTACAAAAATTAGTTAATGCTATATTATTGAAGGAAAAATTACTAATCTAAAATAAAAAGCTAAAAAATGTAAAAATGAGCAAAATTTTTTGATTTTTTATTTTGATAAAGCAATTAATTAACTAATTAATCCTAAAATATGAACTTAAAATCTAAATGCAATGCATGATATTTTTGACATTTTTCTTGATTTTAACAAAATTAAATGTGCACAAAAAAAATGCAAACAATTAATAAAATCCTACAAAAATCCTATTAAAAATTCGAATAATTGAGAAAAAATCTATTTCTTTGTTTTATAGGAGTTTTTTGAATAGGGAAAAAATCACATGCTCACAACAGGCTCGCTCATAGGCGTTCGCCCATACAAGGCTCTGTATCTCGGCCATTCTTGGCTAGCTCATAGGGCTCGGTCATAGTAGGCTCGGTATATAACTTACCATCTGATCAGAGGTTGCCCAATAGGGGTCTGCCCACCGATTGTAGATCGATGGTGGTGAAAATACTGTGGTACGGCCCAATAGGGGCCTGCCTATCGATTAGAGCTTGATGGTGGTGAAAATAATATAATACTGTGTGTGTGTGTGTGTATATATATATATATATATATATATGTATATGTATATATACACCCGCTGCTCTCTTGAGTGGAAGCGGACAATATTTAACTAACTATAAAGTCTCTATAAGGAAGGATACTATAACTTACGAGACTATGATAATGTACATAAGTTCAAGAATACGAACATCTCCTTATGTCTCGTTATCAAACACATGTAGTTACGAGATCATGCCAAACTGAAGGAAAGGTTTAGCCTTAACATACCTTATCACAATCTGTCCAATAACCACTTTAAACTCGTGTCATTGCACCTTAATCTACAACAATGATAACAATACTATCATCAAGTTATGTAAGGTACAACTATCGCACAGCGAACGACAAGCTTATTTTATAATAAAACGGCAGCATCTCCCCTATAATCTTTACTTCCTCCCAATTCGACATAACAACAACAAAAATAAGAACAAAACAATAACAATATATATACATTAGTTTCTAACCTTATATCCATCACAAAATACCACAAAACAGCCCAACATATCCCTATCACTTCATACACAAAACGACAACCATAATAGTATCAAACAATCCGAAAATATTACGACGAACGACCAGCAAACCACCCTGCCATTATGTGGTGTTTCTCCACACCCTTTCTCCAAACAAACTCCATAAAAATAGTAGCAAAAGACACAACCCAACAGCAACATGAAACAGCCCACAAAAAAGTCCCACAAGTTCAGCAACTCAAAATTGATTTTTCAGTTTACTAAAACACGTTTCGCCTTGTCTTTTCTTTCAAATTGAGAAACACAACCAACAATACCTAATTAATCCTCTTATCCAATAAACCAGCCATGAATTCAACTTAAAAATAAGTTTACAACCAGCCAATAGTGACGCAACAACAAACAACATACCACTCTTTCAAAACTCGCTAGGTCTAGTCTTTACGATCGAGTTATAACTCGTACAAGCATATATAATGGAAGGAGAGGCATAAATTTACCTTGGACTGAGTAGAATACACGAAACCTAGCCCTTCTTCATCCAAAATCAGTCCCCCAACGCAGTTACAAGAAGGTGAAAGGGAAACTAGCAAGCTGTCCGGGCTTTTCGGCACTAGAATCACATCGTAACACCCGTAATAACCTAGGGTTTGTTTGGGATTTATGGGGAGGAGTTGCAGGGGCTCAATATGGCTTTCTTGGTCTGAAATATGTCTGAAATAAGTGAATTGACAAGCCCTTAAACTTCCCCTCTTGGCCGACTTTGGAGCTTTTAATTGAGGCCTCTTCTTTTGGCAAAGTAAGTGATGCACCTACTTGTCACCTACCAGTCTGCGCAGTCTCATGAAAACATGAATATCTCTCTTTAAAATTTTTTTATCAATGAACGGTTTACTTTGTTGGAAAGTATACTCATAGATCTTCAATTTGGTAGGTAGATCATCTCGTAATTCCATGTACATTGGGAGAAATGCTCATCTACATTTGACCTAATTTTCAGCATATTTATGAATGTAACTTGTGATGACATTTGCCAACTTTTGTGTTTACCGTGAAAATGGTAACAACAATTAAATTTATAAATGGGATTCTAAAAATACGTGATCTATTCCCGAGCTAGTTTGGAAGGATGATTAGTGTTAAATATGGAGTAAGACGGTAAGGATCAAGCTAGCCAAAATAACAATCGAACCAGTAAGGGGGTGTTCCCGGGCTTAGAACAAGCCAGTAGTACCTCGGGGCCAGGCCTCGAGCCTACCTCAGGTCTATCGGAGGTAATCTTATCGAGGGTAGTTGGGAAGGGGATAACAGATAAGTATGTGTATACAAGGCTTTATACCGTCAATCTTGAGCTGGCGAAGAACAAACGAAGAACAATAAAATGCTAGGGCGACCTCGGGGTCGAAGAACACAGTTAACTTAGAAGAAAGAGATAGAGAGAGATATTATTTCTTATTGGAGAAGTGGAGCAACATCAGTCCCTTACAAAGTGGGGTGAGTCCCCTTTATATAGGAGAGGGGACTCAGTAAAATACGTATATATTATTTACAAGAGTATAAAGATGGGACGGCCTATCGTACGTCATCTTAGTAGGCTACAGATAGACCGGCCCTGTCAGGCGTAGCCCTGCGTTTCGGAGACATCTTCTCTCACCCTGGCCTCGGGCCCTGTTTCCTTTGATTCGGACCTCGATAAGCCCTGAGGCCGAGGACTTAATCGTGGCCATCCATCCTCGGGGTCTCGAGGAAGGCTTCCGAGATTGTCTTGATAGCGAAAATCAAGTCTTCTGATTATTACCGCGTACAGATAGTCTACGCGTTTCTTATATCGAAGAGATAGGAAACGATACCTGATCATAGCCTCGTAGCCTCGAGGTCATATTTGCCATGATGTCATTCACGTAACAGCATTAAATGCCATAGCCCCGAAAACCGTGCGGGGCTGCCGTTATATGCGACGATCGAGGAGCTCACGAACTGTTGCAGGCTCGTCCCTTTCGTTTCCCCAATTGGATCCTATAAAACGATATGATCACCAGATGCTGCTCATCTTTGCCCTTCCTCTAGGCTTGTGAATCGGAATCCCAATTTGTTTGATATATTTTCACCCTTCTCTCTTTTTCTTTTCGGAAGAGTTTCGTCATTATTTATGGTCAGGACTTCCAGGACGGTACCCCGTCGGAATGATGTTGCATCATCGTCCCAGCCGGGCTAGGGGGAATAATAGGCCGGCCCCTCTTCTAGAGTAGTGGATCCCTTCCGAGCTCGATATGTCGAAGGATTTCGGTGTCGAGGCTCCCGCGTCCAAGCCGGGCCGGTGCGAGCACGTGTCTCGATATATTAGTGTCGTGACTAATTTCGAGAAAGTGAAGAGTGACTACCGATGGAATGAAATAGCGACAGTGGGAATTCCTGCCTCCGGCGAAAATATTATCAGTTTCAAGGAAGGCTTTCTTTGCGTATACACCTACCTGTTCACCCTGGGTCCCGACGAATCCGTGGAATCTCCTCCCTTGGATATCGACCCGGTGATCCTTGATTTCTGTACTCGGTATCCAGTGACCCTTGGCCAGATCTCACCGTCCTTTTGGAGGATTGTGCTGATGCTTAGGCATTTTACTGAGGAGAATGCGGGTGAAGTTCTCACTCTTAATCATCTGATCGGACTATACCGTCCTCGGCTGTACCGAGGCTTGATCAAGCTTCGGCAATGGTCCCCGAAACTTTTCCTTTCAAGCGTCGATGAGGGGAAGGACCGGGGGTGGATGAGCAGGTTCGTTTGGGTGCGCACCTCTGACGTTATCCTGGTCCAATGGATGCCTTTTCCCGAATGGTGGAACTTTCAGCGTAAGTATATCTTCTCTTTAATCGTTCCTCAACTTTTCTTTCGAGCGTTGTAATAACCCCTCGGCGACTTTCTCCAGCTTCTCCCTGGTATCCCGAGGAGGTTCCAGATTTGCGAGGTGGATAGAGCGCTTGGATAGAAGGTTTCCGTATCATCTTCGATCTTGGGACCTCGTGGCTGATAGGCGCTGGGTGGCCAAGAACCATGGTGGAGTTTATTTTCTGTATGTATCTCGTATTTTGTATTCCCTTTGTGCTCCACCCGTCGTGCTGATGCAGGCCTTGGGGAAAAGATGTTGATGAGGCCACCCCTGGTGGTGAAGAGAGGGCCTTGGGAGTCGGCGCGGGCAAGAAAAGGAAAATAAGAGTGGTAGCTGCCCGACCTGATGAAGTTGTTGTCCCAAGCTCTGACTCGGATCCCGGTGTAGGCGGGGAAGAAGGCGATGATGGCACTCCGCTGAGAAGGAGGTCGAGGACCAGCGAGAGGGGTTCGCAGGTGCCCCGGTCGGAGGCTGCTGAGTCCGCGACGACTAGGACCAGCAAGGTGAAGGAGCCGGAGGCTGTTGGTGAGGACGCCGATGTGGTTTGGAACCGCTCGGCCAGATTTGAAGTAGCTTCCGCCAGCAGGGCTACGGGCTTGGATGGGGCAGAGTTCGGAGCCTTCCCGGGGCATGGGCCGCTATTCGACGGGGTCGATAACCCGAAGGACTTCATCCGAAACTGTTCAGTCTCGTCGGGGGAATTGAGAGACGCCAAGAGGATGGTTGGTGCCACGACCGCTACTTCCTTCGGAGAGGAAGGCATTTTTGCCAACATCCTCGATGACGTACCTGGCGGGGTCGATCTTGACGTAACTGACACCGTCGACGCAGCGGAGAAATCCCTGCTGTAGGTGAAAATTTTTCTTTGAGTGTTCCCTTCGCCCTCGGACGTTGTTCATCGCTATTCTCAATTTCCCTATTATGCTGTTGTGCAAAGAGATATACGATCGTGTCGTATCACAGCTCCGTGGGGAAGTCGCACATCGTGAGAAAGAGAGTGATGCCATTGCTTCGAGACTGCAAGATTCTGAGTCTCGAGGCATCCGGGGAGGCGAGGAGATGAAGGAGCTTCGAGCCACTTTAGAGGTGGCACTCCGGGAGAAGACCGCTCTAACTGCACGAGTATTCTTCTTCTTTCTTTCATATCTGCTTCTCCGCTCGCCGTTTATATGAGTGTTTTGTGTTCACATATTCGTCGCCTTGCTTTGTAATGAAGGTTGACCAGGGAAACTTGAGGATCGCCGAGTTGGAAACGGAGGTTTCTGAGCTGAGGGAGCGGAATAAAAATGCAACTAGGGAGTTGTCGATATCATTGAGCCTTCTTTCAGATGCCCGCAAGGAGATCGATGCTTTGACTGAGGCTAAGCTTGGTGTGGAGCGAGATGCCGATACTTACAAGGCAGATGCGGCCACGGCGCATGCGATGGCCCGCGACATTTTCCTGGCGGTCGAGCAGAAACTGGCCCGTGCTGTTGATCATGCCAAGGCGAAAGGAAAAAGGGAGGTTCTGGAAGAACTCAAGGCTCGGGGCTTCGAGCCATCTGCTGATATGAACAAGGCCCGTGAGGCAGGGGAGGAGATTGAGCGTCTAATTATTCCCGGGGAGGGCGAAGAGTATAGTGGCGAGGAGTAGTCTCCGAGCCCCCTTTATCTCTTTTTTTTGTTTCCTATATTCTCCCTTCCGAATATTGCAAAGATGTACAACTGTTTTGTTAATAGAAAAGGAGCCTTATTTCGGTAGTTCTTCTTGCTTCGGAGCACTGGGTATCGGGCCTTCGGAGCTCTTTTGTGTTTCGTAGCCGAGGTTGGGTTGTGAACTCGGGGGACCGACGTTGGAGGTTCCCCGGGCCCCCCCCCCCTCCTGCTTTCACGAAACACGTGGGAGTCTGGAGTAATTTCGTCATTGCATCCCCCAAGGGGAGTTTGATGTTAATGTGACTAGAATTAATTGGCCAGTTTGGGCAATTTGGTCGATTGTTGCGTGGCCCTTAAATATTTGTCTATTCCTTCCTCAAGCAACGATTACTACATTTTCTTATTTGATAGGCTCATCCCCTCTGTAGAGCCAGGTGCTTTCCGCGAGCTTCCCCATTTCTCTGCTTTAGGCGATTTCTGCTTGGATACTCTTTTTCTCCCTATCATTCTGTTGTGGTCATGGCCGCTGCTTCGACGTCTGATGTTCGGGCGAAGGGTACTTCTTCCTGTATTTCGCCTTTTGTTGGTGATAGCAGCCCTTCTCCGACATCGGGGGCGGTGTCCGAAGCATACATCCTCGAGGGGCGTTGCTACGCCGGGAAAACCTCCTAATATTCCGGGTCACCGAGGGCATGTGTCGAGGATTGCTTCTTCGGTGGCAGGGGAGGACCTTGAGGAGATCAGGAGAAAATGTAGATGGGGGGAAGGCGTGGTCCTGCAAGCCCTTTCCCCCGAGGAGAACGTCACGTCGTACGTTGAAGGCTTCTTGAGCGTGTACCCCATCGTTCTCGAGCTAGGTTCCCCAGACCGGGTTGTGCTTGATTTTTGTAGAAGGTATCAGGTAATGCTGGCGCAAGTTCATCCTTTCTTCTGGAGCATAGTAAGGTCGATGAGATACTTTGCCGACAAGGCTGGGATAGATTTTACTCTTAGTCACCTTATAAGGCTGTACCGGCCATTGCGCTTTCGAGACCTGGTTGCTCTCCAGCGCCGCTCTACTCGAGCTCCCATGACGGCGGCCAAAAGGATGAAGACCACGGATGGATGAGCCAGTTTGTTCGAGTTCGGACGACCTACGTTATCCCCGGAGAATTCTTACAGTTCCCTGAGAAATGGAGTTCCACACGTAAGCCCTCTGTTTGAGCTGTCTTTTCTTTCCTTCATACGAGGTAGGACTCACGGTGATTTCTTCCATCTTTTGTTTGTAGCTGCTCGTTGGTGGCCTGATGAGGTGCAGGGCTTAGCCGAATGGTCTCGCAGATTAGCAGCATGCTGGACTCATGATAGGCGCCGGTGGCGAGATCTTTCAAAAGGGAGGTGGGAGGTAAATTATCGTGGTAGGCGCCTGGCGTCCCCTTCCCACTCTTCTCTTTTCTTTTACAGGGGTGACCTCCCCTTTGCTGATCTGCTCGGTCTCCCTATTGCAGGCGCCGGGAGTTCGTTCGAGGCGAGATCGCCGGTTTAAGAATTGAGGAATGCTGGCAAAAGAAAAGATGTTCCGTGGCATGTGGAGGCTTGCGGTGAGGCACCTTCTCCACAACAGCTAAGAGGAAATGATTCGATCGGTCGGCCAGCTTCCGGGACTGAAGTTTTACTGGACATAGCTTCAGCCCTTGGTGAGGCTCATCGTTCTGGTCTTGCGGTGAGTATTTGCTCGCGATAAAGATGTTCCGACCCGGTATTTCCTTCCCTTTTCTTCATGCGCTTAGCTTCTTTTCAAGCTTTTGACAGGCTCAAAGCCGAGCTGCTTCGTCGCGAGACCCATTTGCAAAAGGCTCGAGAAAGGGAAAGGTCCCTCCAGCTTCTACGCTCGGTAAAGGAAAGCGAGCTCGCCTCTTTAAGGCGCGGGGTGGACCGAAGCCGTGCCCGGGAGGTCCTCTTGGAGAAACAGGTATTCCGCCTTGTTGGCTCGTATTTCCTTCCCATTTCTTTTCCTATCTTTGCCGGTCTTTGAAGTGCTGCTGTTCCAGTTGAAGGGTAAAGCGGATGAGCTGGAGCAACTCTGGGGCGAGGTTGGTGCCGCCAACCGCGAACTTGCTGAGCTGCGGGCGCGCCTTAGCGCTCATTTGGGGGCTAAAGAGAGAGCTCTGGCCACGACGTTCGGTTTTGAGGCGCAACTTCAGGCTGCTCGCGCGGAGGATTTCGTTCGGGCGAAGACGATCGCGAGGCTCTCATCTAAGCTGTCGAGGGCGAAAATCAAGGTGGCGGACGCCCGGGCTGAGTTCGTAATAAACAACACCCGTTCGGGGCAAAAGATAGCTGTTTATTCAAATAGCGCCGCCGTTGATAGGGCCGAGCTGAGGAAGGCCCTTGATCGTGCAAGCAATAGCAGGGAGTACGAGAGATGTAAATCTCGGAGGGAGACCCTCGAGGAGATTCATGATCGAGGTTTCGTTCTCTCAGAGGATATCAAACATGCCGAGGGAGCGCAGTTTGATGCCATGTTTCTTATATCTGATGATGAGGGGGAGGCCGAGGGGCCGTAGCTGCCAAAAGGAAAATAAAGGGGAACGGACATTCCCTGCCTTCTTTGCCGTGTATCCGCATATATAGATCCCATCATATGATGTGGACTGAGATTGTGCCCTATAAGATATATATATAATTAATAAGAAAGGGGAAGCCCTGTAATTTGTGATTTTTGCGTTTCTGATTGCTGGGGTTTTCCCATCGGACCGATTCGATCCTGGAGTAGCCTTTAGGCTTGAGTTTCAGTTTCAGTCTCCGAGTAGGGATCCTGACTCGAGCTTATTTTATCCTCGAGCACGTTTGGGCTGGGGAATTTCCGGGTTCAGTCTCCGAGTCGCGTTGCGATTCGAGCTGTAATCGACCCTTAAATTTTATCTGATTTTTTGGCCAGCGATGGTGGCCTTTCTGCTACTTGGTCGTCGAGACCCTTTAGTACGAGGCCCAGAGGCGTGCTTAGCCGGGGACAATGGCACTTACGATGTACGGTCGCAGGGACCCTTTTGATATGAGGCCAGGAGGCTTTGCTTAGTTTAACTATTTTGGATCCTTTCTCCGAATCGGGTTACGATTTGAGCTCACTATAATCCTCAAGTAGTCAATTTTCAAACTGATGGTCGTAGAGACCTTTCGGTGTGAGGCCCGGAGGCTTTGCTTAGCCGGGGACAATGGCACTTACGCTATTTGATGTGAGGCCCGGAGGCTTTTTGTAGGCTTTGTTTCCTCTCATTAAGGTCTTATTGATTATTTTGCCTGACCCGTCGTCGGTTCTAAAAGAACCTCGATTTCAAGTCGTAGTCGGCGATATTTTGAGCACCTCGAAAGGTTCATAGCCCATAGGTCGAGTAGATCGATGCTTTTGCGATTTTAGAGACGACATGGTCGGGACTCATTTTTTGCCTGTTGAGGGAAGCCTGTGTTTAACTGGTTCTTTCCGAAGTAGATTCGGAGGATTTTTTAGCAACAATCGGGTGTCCCCGAGTCGCGTTATATGGGCTGTGTCAACCGTTTTGACCGTAGTCGTATGTGTTTGGCCGTAGCCATTTTTGATCCCTTAGTGATAGTATAGGCATCTACGTCGAGTGTATGCCCTTTAGGGACTCCTACAAATGCGAATTATAGCCCAAATATCGGGATTTTCATGCCTGTTGAGGTCTTACAGTTTTATCATGCCTATTGAGGTCTTACAGTTTTCCATGCCTGTTGAGGTCTTACAGTTTATGGAGAATAGATCTGGTTTTGCCGAGGCTGCCCGTTAGGGTCTTACATTTTCGGATTTTCCAGTGCGTGGCGATTGGCGACAGCCTCCGAGTCATCGAGTTTTCTTGAAGACAACTTCTCGTGAGCTCAGAGTTATTTTACAGGGGCTTGGTGAGCCCGACGTTTCGACCCTGGGGTCGTCCGGGTATCGGATTTCCTAAGTCTCCGAGTGTCTCGTGGAGATGTTTTTTGCTGTGGATAAGCCAAAATATTTCTCTTCGATTATCCGATGTAATTGTATGGTACCATATTGGAAAATAGAGAAAGAGATCGTGGACTTGTTGGGTCCCTTCCCTGGGGACGTGCAGTTCTGCTAATAATCTTGTTGGCGGAACCCTCTTCCTGATAGAAACCCGATCGAGGAAAGAGTGCCCGGCGGCCCCAAGGCGGCCGCTGATCCTCGACCGGGATCCGAAACTACTGAATGCCTTGGCTGCCTGCCTGCGTACAGATTAGCAACAAGAAAGGAAAAAAGAAAATGATAAAAGGAAGCTGCGTTTCCGTGAGCATGCCCCTCGACAGCCGTATTCCTCGTCCGGCCAGGCCGGGCCGAAGACGCGAGTGCTCTTACCCTTTGACCTCATTTGAGGGTAACTCCGGTCATGGGTGTAAGGCGAGGAATCTCCTTCTGTCGCTTGTAGACAGATGCTTTGGCTCTGCGTCTGTCATGGAATTTCACACCCTTGGGGGAGTAGGGCCGGAATTGCGTCCCGGGCGACGTATTCGCCGTTGTTTGTACAAAGCGTCTGCATCCTGCGTCACCTGATGTATTAGCTCGAGCTCGGGCGGGTCGCGCATGGGGAGCAATTTGGATGTTGTGGCAACCGCCATTGGGGACATTTTAGCGGTCCGGCATGAGGGCGACATTGGTCCGGATTGTCTTATTGGCTTTGGCCCGACATTGTCGGTACAACTTTGGCTGACACACCTGTAATTGTTAATGTATGTATTATTTGAAAATGAGCTCGAACGAAAGGAGGGATTGCCAATACGTTAATGTGATGCCGAGGTGGAGTCTCGGCGTCTTTTTCCTCGAGCGAGAGGGTGTCCTTAGGGAGTATTCCCCGAGATCGCCCCTTTCTAGCAACGGGCACCTGCACTCGACGCTCTACGGATCTTAGCGGGGTACCTCCATCCTTAAGAGGTTGTGACGATATGCCGCGACTTGCCGGCTCTGTGTCCGTTGAGCTGAATCCGGGTTCGCTTGCTTGGCGATGCTTTGTGATCACCTTTGTTGGATGGCGTAGTTGCTGCTCTCTTGGGTCTGTAACTCCGAGCACTTCGTGACTCTCGTGATGGGCCACGATTTCCTTGGAGGGGTTTTGGTCGAATAGGTCTGAGCCACCCGGAATTCCCGGCTTCACTTATGGTGACCACTATGGTTGGAATTGCAACGTTGAAGTCGAGCTATATCGGGCGAGGTTTTCTTGCCGGTTGCGTCTTGTTGAATCTGGTACCGTTGGGGGTTCCTCGAAGGTGTCGTCTTCGGTCTACCGCCTTATTGTTGCGAGATGCACTGTACCTCGGATCGTTTCTTCCATTCGTGCCATTTGGATGATGGCTCCGTTCGTTCAGTGTCGGCTTCTCTGTTGGGGATCTGCCTAGATATGCCGATCCAGTGAGGGTTTCTCGAGGGTTATCCGTGGCTCTGACTTGGGTCCGACGTTGGTTGCTGGTATATGACCAACCCTCGACCGGATATTTGACTAAGCTTCGCTCGAATTGCTCCGAAGCTGCCGGGTATGCTTTGTTTGGGTATTGGGCGAAGGCCCGTGCCACCCTACTATTCGGGACCGAGAGTGGTCTCGTTTGTCTTGTCGGATAGCGGGGTGCAGCTGCCCGCGATATTTTATTTCTTCTTCTTCTCTCGGCCTTCGGCGCGTTGAGCCTTTTTGGCATTATTTTGGTAGCGTTGGCGTGTGCTTCCACGGATCGTGTTAGTGCAGTGAGCGGGTCCCCGAGATTAGATGTCGAACAATGGTGCCGCGTCGTAGTCTCTTCTGAGGGAATTTCTTCGAATCCTTTCATTGGGACGGGCCCGAGTTCTCCATTTTGGGGGGGTCGTCGTTTCTGAACGGGCGTGCGTGAGTGATGATGTACCTGTGAGGACTTGGGTTCTTGTCATCCCTAGGGAATTTTGTTGTTTCTGACTTCCGCGAAATAAGTCTCGGGATCGTATCTCTGGGAGACGGTCGCTGTAGGAGTCTCCACGATCGTGAGTCGATCTTTTCGATAATGTCCTCTAGCATCCTTACCGCTACAAGATAGGTCGTTGCTTCGTCGTTGCCCGATACCTCGGATACTGGCTCGGAGCGAGTAGATATTTTGGCCGCTACCGCGCCAAGAGTCTCCGGGCGGCTCTGTAGCTGAGAGATAGCCAAACGTTGTTTCTGCAACATTTCAAAAATAACACGAAGATCAACTTCCCGTTCTACCAGGGCTGGGATTTTTTGGGCTTCCTGTCGGTTAGCGTGTTGCGTGTCGCCATCGAAATGCAAGACTTCGTTACCCCACTGTGCAGCGTACGAATCGATATCCGCTCAGACCGATCTAGATGCGTTATCGGGGTCCCGCAGTGTCGCGCCAGCCGTTAGGATGGCCATATTGTTTACCTTGCAATTTTTGGGGTTATCGTCCTCGATTTCCCCTATTGAGCTGATCATTAACCTGAAAAGTGTGAGAGATATCGTGCGTTTAAGTGACGAAACTAGCAAGAAAATAATCACTATTATTTTTAGCCCCACGGTGGGCGCCAAACTATTTACCGTGAAAATGGTAACAACAATTAAATTTATAAATGGGATTCTAAAAATACGTGATTTATTCCCGAGCTAGTTTGGAAGTATGATTAGTGTTAAATATGGAGTAAGACGGTAAAGATCAAGCTAGCCAAAATAACAATCGAACCAGTAAGGGGGTGTTCCCGGGCATAGAACAAGCCAGTAGATACCTCGGGGCCAGGCCTCGAGCCTACCTCGAGCCTATCGGAGGTAATCTTATCGAGGGTAGTTGGGAAGGGGATAACAGATAAGTATGTGTATACAAAGCTTTATACCGTCAATCTTGAGCTAAATGACGAAGAACAAATGAAGAACAATAAAATGCTAGGGCGACCTCGGGGTTGAAGAACACAGTTAACTTAGAAGAAAGAGATAGAGAGAGATATTATTGCTTATTGGAGAAGTGGAGCAACATCAGTCCCTTACAAAGTGGGGTGAGTCCCCTTTATCTAGGAGAGAGGACTCAGTAAAATACGTATATATTATTTACAAGAGTGGAAAGATGGGATGGCCTATCACACGTCATCTTAGTAGGCTACAGATAGACCGGCCCTGTCAAGCGTAGCCCTGCGTTTCGGAGACATCTTCTCTCACCCTGGCCTCGGGCCCTGTTTCCTTTGATTCGGACCTCGATAAGCCCTGAGGCCGAGCACTTAATCATGGCCTTCCATCCTCGGGGTCTCGAGGAAGGCTTCCGAAATTGTCTTGATAGCGAAAATCAAGTCTTCTGATTTTTACCGCGTACATTTTGTTCCACGACTCACTTGAATTCAAAATGTAATACACAACTATCATATGACTAAAATAACTCATAACATAACCTCCTTATCATGTTAAGCACCCTAATATCACCCCAAAAGTATATGTTATAATATTCCCCAACTTGTCGACTTTCGACGAAACCTATTTTCTTCAATTTATTTAGCTTCTAAGCCTTTCAACCATCTTGGTACTTGTTATCCATGATCTTAAATATTTGTAACCTCCATGGTAACAATGATTAAATTACTTTATGTGCTTTCAAAGATGATCTCATTTGTGAGCTTACATCAATTGACTTACGACGTACTCTCACGTACGAGAACATGAAGTGTAACAAAATGGTGGCCCAGTACAAGGCCGATATGGAGGAGAACAAGACTTTCTTAAAGACAAAGGACGAATATATGAAGCGACTGTCCCGAAGAAAGACCCTCAAGAGATTCACGCCCGAGGTTTTGACTTATCGGTCGAGGTCGAGGAAGCTAAGAGGCTTAAGGCCGATGCAAGGGATCTCTACGAGCCCAAGGGTGCCGAAGGCTTTGAGGGATTTGAGGGTTCCGATTGTTCCGGTGACAGGTCGGGCCCCAGCGAAGACCAGGCGTAGATGCCTCAGTATCTTTTCAGTTTTTTGTTTTTCCTTATGTATTTTTTTTGTTTGTTTTGAGGCCATTCTATCAGGCCTTTGTAAATATATTTCGGAATGTATATATGAAATTGTCCCTTTCTTGCAATACCACATCTTTACTTTTCCAGCGTCTTCTTGCAATTTCTATTCATGTATTGCTTTTATGCCTTAGCATAAAATTAGATGTAGTTATGGGGCATTCGTTTTCCCCGACTTTGATGCAACATTTTTTGCTCGTGGGTTCGAAACCTCGGTGCGACCGGAGGTTTCCAAGGCGCTTAAGTGTTTTTAGACAATGCTTTTATCGAGGGTAATCTTTTAGGAGGTTTCAAGTTTTTGTAGAGGCCTTACTTTCTGGTTTCGGACTTCGAGCGTCTCCGAGCCATTTTCATGGTAGCTGTAGCCTTTAGGCACCGCCTAATAGGTTTGGTGCCTCCGGTATTCGTTAGCCCGAGCCATTCAAATTTTCTTTGGGCGGTAGTTCCCGTATAGGGGTATCCCGTGGGCTCGCTAATCCCAAAGTAGGGGTAGCCCGTAGGCTTTTAGGATTCGGGATCGTAAAATGCGTAATGATAAAGTGTAAAGGAAGTGGAAATTTCTTTCATTTCTTGGTATGAAAGGTACATGATTGAAGCGGATAAAAACTTGTGTCATACCTAGGACAGACTATGTGGGCACGGTTCAAATAACCATTTGGCCCTTTACAATAAATCCTAACCGCCAAGCCTTAGCTTTTAGGACAATAATTTTTCATCTTCTCCTACTAAAGACCTTAATCCGAGGGTGATGGACCCCAGTATTCGAGGTCGAACTCGTGAGGGCTCGAATAATGTTGACCCGAATGCAAATGATCATCGACTCCGATTTAAAACCGGTCTTCAAATCTAAGTTAGCATATTTTACTATTGCCACGTTAAAACCTTGTTGTAAAATCCATTTTGGGACAAAATCGGTTCAAGGGAAAAAGAGTGCAACACGTGATTTCAGACCTAATAGCCACATCTATCCTTAATTGTTTACCTGCATATGTTAGTCCGATTCAAAACATAATTACAAAGAAATTAAGTTTGTACCTTAGCAGTAGTACGCCTTAAGTGTGCCACGTTCCAATTGTTTGGTAGTTGTACGTCGTTTCCCGCTTCAAGTTTATACGAGCCTTTTGCCAGTTATTTTGATAACTCGATATGGTCCTTCCTAGTTTGGTCCCATCTTCCCCTCGCTCGGGTTCCTGTGTGTGTAATGTTACTTTCCCAAGTCCCCAATTTGAAAGTGTTGGAGGTTAGTTCTTCGGTTGTAATACCTTTCTATTTGATGTTTCTGTGCGACCAACTGGACCAGGGTGGCCTCCCGCCTTTCATCCAATAGTTCTAGGCTCGTGATCATGGCCTCGCCGTTTGACTCTTCTAGCTCATATCGAAACATGAGGCTCGGTTTTCCCACCTCGATCGGTATTAAAGTTTCCAACCTGTAGACCAACGAAAATGGGGTGGCCCCGGTACTAGATTTTGAGGTCGTACGGTATGCCCATAGGACCTTAGGCACGATTTCCTTCCGTTTCCCTTTCATACCGGTTAACCTTTTTTTCAGGTTTTGAAGTATGGTCTTGTTTGGTGATTATGTCTGCCCGTTCCCACTACGGTGATAAAGGGTTCATAGTATCTTTTTGATCTTGTGATCTTCGAAAAATTTAATTACCTTGCTACCAGTGAATTGTTTTCCATTATCGCATACATTCTCGGCGAGTATCCCAAATTGACATATTATGTGGTCCCAGATGAAGTCAATGACTTCTTTTTCCCGGACCTTTTCGAACGCTTGAGCTTAGACCTTGTAATGACCCGACCGGTCATTTTGAGCATTTACACTTTGCTCGGTTATTTGAGGGCATGAGTATCTCCATATGATGTATTATGACTTATGTGAATCGTCAGTTTTGGTTTTCAGGTTATTCGGAATTGATTTGGAGGAATGATTCTCAGCTAGAAGCTTTAAATTTGAAAGGGTTGACCAAGTTGGCTTTTTAGTATTTGACCTCGGATTGGATATTTTATGGCTCCGTTGGACGATTTTGGACTTGGGAGCGCGTCCGGATTGTGATTTGGAGGTCCGTAGTAGAATTAGGCTTGAAATGACGAAAAGTTGTAATTTTGGAAAGTTTAACCGGGAGTAGACTTTTTGATATCGGGGTCGGATTCCGATTAAGGAAGTTGGAGCAGTTTCGTAATGTCAAATGTGACTTGTATGCAAAATTGGAGGTCAATCGGACGTGATTTGATGGGTTTCAGCATCGGTTGCGGAAGTTTGATGTTTCAAAGTTATGGGACTTGTTGGTATGTTAGGACGTGGTCCCGAGGGGCTCGGGCGTGTTTCGGATTGATTTCGGATCATTTTCCTCCATGTTGTTATTGCTGGTTTCTGTTGTTACCTGATGTTTCTGGTGTCCTTCGCGATCGCGAAGGTCTAGCCGCGATCGCGAAGTGTATTTTGGTCTGCTGCAAATTTGTTCTTCTCGGACGCAATATAAGGAACGCGTTTGTGAAAGGTAAGTTGGTTGGGTTCCACGTTCGTATGGGGTGTCGCATTCGCATAAAACTGAAATTAAGGAAGCGGAGGTTATGTCTTCGCGTTCGCAAAGTAGCAGCCGCGTTCGCGAAGGGTCGGTCCTGTTGTGCATCATGTTCGCATGAACTATGCTGCGAACGCGTAGAGTCTTTTGTTTTGGTGTGATTTTTGTTCATCACGAAAGCGATGGTATTGCCGCGTTCGCAAAAGAGGAGGCCTGGGCAGATTATAAAGTACTCTATTTCTAGGGTTTCGGCCATTTTTACATTTTTGGAGCTATCGAGCTCGGATTGAGGCAATTCTTGAAGCAATTTTAACCATATGAATTGGGGTAAGTGTTCTCTACTCGGTTTTGGTTATATTTCATGAATCTATATTCATTTTCGGCATTTGATTGATGGTTCCAAAAGAGAAATTGGAGGTTTTGGCCTAAAGATTCATAATGTGAATTTTTAAGTTTTGAACATCGATTCGGAGTCGGATTTGAGGGAAACTAGTGTGGTTGGACTCGTAATTGAATGGATTATCAGATTTAATGAGTTTTGTCCGGATCCGAGGCGTGGGCCCGGGTGTGATTATTGGCCGGTTTTGGGTTTTGATTAAGGATTCGATCTTTATCATTTGGAGCATCGCTTGGCTTGCTCGATATTGGAATTGGCTTGTTCGAGGTAACTAACTCTTCTAAACTTAGTGCTGACGGTATGAAACCCCAAATTACGTGTTATGTGATTGATGATGAGGTGACGCAGATACTAGGTGACGGGCGTGTGGGCATGCACCTTGTGAATTGTGACTCCGTTGTTTTCATGGCACTGTTTAGTGACCCTAAATTGTTGATATCTGTGTTTTCACCATGTGATAAAATAACTGAGCTATCAATCATGCTAGATATCATGTTTAGGCTTTATGATGATATTGTTAGGACCCATTGTGATCGTTTCTTGCGGTCATCTCACTGATTTCATTGATATTTCATACTCAGTCATAGTCATGCATTCATATCATATCTCAGTCTCAATTGTTGTTTATTGATACATCATATCGTTGTTTCGGACTAGTTTCATGACATTGGCAGCCCGCGAGTGAGACTGGAGAGATTGATGACTGAGTGACGTTGAGAGCCTGATTATGAGTGACAGTTATGGGATCGGGCTGCACGTCGCAGCATGTTATATTGATTTATGCCTGGATCTAGCTTATGATAGCGCTTAGGCTGTAGGAGCCCCTCCGGAGTCTCTACACAACCCCAGTGAGCGCGGTTGATTATATTAAGGGATAGATCTTCCCTGGACATGAATCTTGTCAGAAGCATTTATATACCTGGAGATGGATCTTCTTCATGGGGCTGGATTGGCCTTCTTCGGTACTGGTGACTGATGGTCAGTGATGTATATATTTCGGGATGGATCTTCCCTGGGCCGTATGGGCCATATACAGTACCGAGTGTTGAGCATTTATATACCTGGAGAATGATCTTCTCCACGGGCCGGATTGTCCTTCCTCTAAACTGAGTGACTCATGGTCATTTGATGCATATACTCCGGGATGGATCTTCCCTGGGCCGGATTGGTCATATACAGTACTGAGCGGTTGAGCATGATGAGTGGAAAGGGTGAGATAGTGAGATTAAGTACTCTGAGAGTGTGAGTACATAAGATCATCTCTGAGATACATGGCATTGACATGCACACATGACATACATGCATACAGATGCATTTTTCTTCACGATGTACGGTATCACGTCGTTCATGATTTCTCACACATATTGATATATGGGCATAAAGAGGTATTTCACACATGCTAAACGGAAAGAAAATAAAATGTCTTATTTGTTGTGGAAAGGATTTTTAGAGAAAAAAAATTACAGTTTTCAAACTACCTCATATTTTACGACGATTTCGGTAAAGGATTTGGGTTTTTCACTGATATGCTTGAAAAACGGAACTATTTTCGGAAATTATGAAAAAGCTGAGCATTTTAAATTCCGAGTTAGTCCTTTTTTTATTTGCCTTGCATTGGTATAAACTGTTGTTGGTTATTGGTGTTGGACCTGACCTATGTTCCAGCTCGTCACTACTTTCAACCTAAGGTTAGGTTTGTTACTGTTTACCTTGAAAATGGTAATTACAATTACATTTGATTTTGTGGTTCTAAAAATACATGATTTATTTTAATGCTAGTTGTTAGGCGATAGATGCTAAGTGTGAGTTAGAAAAGTGAGATAAGAGTTTAAAGACAGCGTGTAATGCGAGCCGAATGGCCGTGAATCGGGGCCTCGAGCTAGCCTGAGCTGGGCCTCGAGGTCGAGCAGATAAGCTCGATCAGGGATGATCGATGAAGGACTAACAGTTCTGGGAGCCTTGATGGTGGCTCTTTATGATCAATGATGAGTAATAAATGAAGAAACAATCAGTGAAACACAATAAATGTAAGCAATAAATCAAAGGAAAGATAATGGAGAATGTTTAATTATTACAAAGAAATGTAGATGGTACAGCTATTTAATAGTATGGTACAGACTAATACAATTCTTGCAGGTATTGTCAGCTTTGGTTACGTGCCTTGGGAACTTCCCGCTTGTCTATGGTAGCCACCGACTAGTGCTGCCCCGAGGTCGAGCATAGGGAACCCTCGGGGTTGAACCTCGAACTGCGCCTCGAGGCTTCTAGAGGCGGGCTATGGAATGTCATAACGGTCATAAAATCGGGCTCTCCGATTTTAGCCGTATACAGATAGTCCCCGCATTTCTTAGAGTGAAAAGATAAGAAACGATCCTGACCTCGAATTTCTCGAACCTCTCATGATGACGTCATGCTCGTGGCGTAAGCATTCCAAGTGACTGAAAACATCCCATCAGTTCGTCTTCCTAGAAGCACTGATTATACCGTCAGTTCAGTTTTCCAAAAAGGTGTTCATTGCACCGTCGATCCGTTTCCCCACAAGCACTGATTGCGTCGTTGATTCGTTTCCTCAAAGGCACTGATTGCGCCCCTGATTCGTTTCCCCAAAGGCATTGATTGTGCCGCTGATTACGTTACTGTCTCTCTATAAATGGGGGGGGGGGGGGTTGCTTGCGCCAAGACTACATTCAATCTCTCTTCAACAGCCTTTGGCCCTTTCTCTTTTATACATCCTCCTCCAAACTCCTATCTTTATGATTCGAACTCGTGACCATAAGGTCACACGGCAGCAGCTTTGTCAGTCATGCCATGGCTCTTATTCAAAGCTTCTCACAACTGAGTGGGACTGTACTGAGTTGTTGTTGTAGTTGTTGTTGGCTCGAAATAATGAGGGAAGGGCCTCAAATTCTTCCCGTATCATAAGATATGTGGACCGTAAATCGCTGCTCGTCTCTCTTAATTTCAACCTGGTGTGGCGCCTCATTCCTTTTGCTTTCCATGGAATGAGGTGGCATCATCTACTAACTTTTGCATCCCACACCGGTACAATGTCTCAAGAAGTGGCTTCACAATAGTAGTGCTGACGAGACCCATACTCGCCAAATTTTTCACCAAGCCACAATTTTCCTCGCTTCTTAAAAGTTTTTGCTCTTTGATAGGCTATAGCTGCTTCAGAGGAAATTCTCGAAGATACCGCTCTGTAGATCAAAATGTGGTCCCCGAGGAAACGGTTCTCGCAGATGTCGATCCCGAAGATATACCCTCAAAATAGATATACCCTCAAAATAGATTAGGCCTTGTAGCTGTTGTTCTTTGCTTCTTCGTTTCTGTGTAAGGACCCCTCGTGAGCTTTTGTAATTGTCGTATATTAATACAAATGTTTCTTTAATTTGTCTTCGACTTGTGCTGAACTCCATTTTGCCTGCGTTTGTGAAAAACCCAAGTGTACGACTTTGTTGATTAGTCCGAATACTGGATCCGGACACAGTAATCCCTTTGGTTCTCGATTGGTTAGCATGATATTCCTTGAAATTCTTTGTCATCCTCGGACTAAGCCCGGATTGGTTTGATATAAACTTAGGTCTCCGGGACTTTTGAGTCCGAATTGAGTGAGAACAGGGTCTCGATTATTTTCTTTAGAGCTTGGCCCTTTTAGGCCTCGCTAATAGTCCTTGAGGGGGAGTTCGCTTGATCATCTGAAAATAAAGATAGCCCTTAGGCCTTTACAAATAGTCCCTAAGCGAGGGTGCACTCGAACTCAGGTGGCCCTTGGGCTAAATAATCAAGAGAGCGTTTAAATCGAACTTGAGTCGAAGATAGCCCTGAGGCTTTGTCAGTAGTCCCCGAGCGAGAAATGGCTTGAACTCAGGTAGCCCTTGGGCTTAACAGTCGAGCGAGCGTTGGCTCAAACTCGAAGTAGAGATAGCCCTGAGGCTTTATGAATAGTCCCCAACCGAGAAATGGCTCGAACTCAGGTAGCCCTTGGGCTTAACAGTCGAGCAAGCGTTGGCTCGAACTCAAAGTAGAGATAGCCCTGATGCTTTATGAATAGTCCCCGAGTGAGAACTGGCTCGAACTCGGGTAGCCCTTGGGCTTAATAATCGAACGAGCGCTTGCTCGCCTAAGTTTGCATCTTCCTTCCCTTGCTTCACCATAGTTATGACCGATACACCCAAATCCGTTCACCAAGAAGAGGAGAGTTCGGCCTCTGTTTCCTGCCCGGTCGGTGGTACATCACCAGCGTCCGGTGAGCTAATCTCGAGATGCTTTGTCTCGAGGAGGGACTTTATGTTAGAGAGACCTTCCAATGTTTAGGGCCATCGGGAACATGCGTCGAGGTTCATCTCATCAATAGGAGGGGGGCACCTCGAGGTAGTTTTGAAAGACTGCGGATGGGGAGAAAAGACGGTACTGCAGGTACTTTCCCTGAAAGAGAGCATCACGGCTCATGCGGAGGGGTTTTTGAACGTATACACGTACCCCTTTACATTGGGCCCTCTCGATAGAGTCATGCTCGAGTTTTGTAGAAGATATCGTGTTACCCTGGTACAGGTTCACCCGTCGTTTTGGAGGATAGTGTTGATGATAAGGTTCTTTGCAGATAAAGCCGGGCTCGAGTTCACCCTTAGCCATCTCATTAGATTGTATCGGCCCTTGCATTACCGGGGCAGCCTGATATTCTACGACGTCGATCCACCCGGCCCTTTGTTGCCAGTAATGAAGAACACGGGGACCGAGGGTGGATGAGTCGATTTGTCCGAGTGCGGACTGTTGACATTATTCCCGTAGAGTTCCTGCCATTCCCTGAGAAATGGAATTTCACACGCAAGTGGTACACTTGTGCTTGTGTCATCTTTGTTCATAGTGGAGGCAGATTCCGTAACGGTGTTTTCTTTCCCTTTCCGCAGCAATCCCGTGGTTGCCATACCAAGTCTCCGATCTGGTGGATTAGACTTGAAAACTGACAGCTTGCTCGACCGACGATGAGCATAAGTGGCGAGACTTGTCGAAGGGTAGATGGGAGGCAAAGCATCACGGTGAGTACCGTGTGATTCTTCTCTCTCAGGAATATTTCCCTCTGTGCTTCCTATCATCTTTACTGCAGGCGTTGGAGAATTTTTCGAGGTGAGAAGATGCTGTCTCGGAGAGGAGGGAGGATCATCGGCTTCATGGCCGAAGAGCGATAACAAGCACAAGGAATCTTCGGCGGGCGAGGAGATTTGCAGTGAGGTAGGGTCTGCTCGGAGGCGAAAAGGAGACGCAACCGTTGAGGTAGATCAAGTACCTATCGGCCGTCGTGTAGACATTGGCACAATAGAAGGGAGCGGCCACAAATTGATGGCTCGAGCCGAGAGGCCCCCCGGGCAACTGAGCCCGCAATACCTGAGATTTTTGGCCTCGGAGGAGTGGCTCCTCCTTTGCCACCATCTTCTTCTCCTGTCGAAGGTACTTCGAGGGATGCAGGTGTTCTGCCGCCATCGTCTTCTCCGGTCGAAGGTACTTCGAGGAATGCAGGTGTTCTGCCGCTGTCGTCTTCTCCCGTCGAAGGTACTTCGAGGGATGCGGATGTTCTGCCGCCATCGTCTTCTCCCGTCGAAGGTACTTCGAGGGATGTGGATGTTATGCCATCGTCCTCTTCTCCCGTCAAAGGTACTTCGAGGGATGCTCGAGGCCAGGGGCTGCCTAAGTCAAGTGGGGTCTCGAGCGATCATATCCCAGCCGAGAGTGGTTCGATTGGAGCCGATGAGATCAGGCCAGCAGATGCACGCTCAACTTTTGAGGAGGCTCAGCGGCTTTGTTCGTGGTGAGTTCTGGTTGACTTTGTTGGTTTTTTCGGTTTTGCATTTTTATTTTCTCATTGAGCTTATTTTTCATAGGCCTTTGACAAGCTCAAGTCCGAGCTGCTCTGTCTTGAAGCCCGGTTGCGGGAAGCCTTGGATCGGGAGAAATCCCTCAGACTTCTTTGTGGTAAAAGGGCAAAGGAGTTGATATATCTTTGGTACGAGACGAGTTGAAGCCTGGACTACAAAGACCGCCTCGAGAGACAGGTAAGCTTTATTTTGAGGGGATGCAGGTTTTCTCTACTATCTTCGAAGATTATTATTTTGATGCTTTAGTTGCAGAGTAAGGCAGAGGACCTGGAATGCCTTTGGGGCGAAGTTGGTCAGGCCAAGTACGAGTGTAATGAGCTAAAGGCTCAGATAGATGCCCAAGTTGCGGCCAAGAAGAATGTTTTGGCCAAAGTTTCTACCCTCGAGGTGCAACTCCGGAATGCTCGTGAAAATAGCTCGGTCCAGACGAGCAGGATTGTAAGGCTCGAGTCTAACCTTTTGAAGAGAAGGTCGAGGTCGTGGACACCCGGGCTGAAGTTGAAGAGATTCGAGCTAAGGCTGATAAGAAAGTGGCCGTCTATTTAAAAGATGCTGCCGATGCTCGAGCTGAGCTGAGAGGGGCTTCCGATCGGGAGAGCAGAAGCAATGAATATGCCCAGTGCAGATCCCAGAGGGAAACCCTCGAGGAGATCCATGCTAGGGGCTTCGATCTCTCGGAAGAGATAGAGCAGGCCAAGGCGGATGAACTCGACGCCAAGTTTGTTGTATCCGATGCCGAAGATAATGAGGAAGAGGCCGATGGAGCCGCAGTCCCCGAGGGGAAAGCAGACTAGACCTTTCCTTTCTGATCCTGCGTACTATGCTCTTTGAGAAAATTGTAAATGAAGCCTTGTATTATTTCATATATATATAAAAAAGGAGCCTTTCGGTTTTCCTCTTTCATGAATTTCCCGTTGTCTGTGTATGTCTTTCTTATGTTTTGAATTTTGATGCTTGTCCATGATTAGCCAGATGAATTGAGCTTCGAGGAAAACCCTTAGGTTTACAAATCGACCCTGGGACTTGTTGGGCTAGCCCGTAGGCTCTTACGCATTACCTTTCGGGCTCAGTCTTCGAGTCGGGTTTCGACTCGAGCTCATCGACCCTTAGGTTTATGAATTTTAAGCTGGCTTCTTAGGCTCTTACGCGTTGGGTCGGCACGACCTCTAATATGGGCTAGCGCTTGGGCTCTTACGCCTTGGGTTGGTACGACCTCTAATATGGGCTGGTGCTTGGGCTCTTACGCCTTGGGTCGGTACGACCTCTAGTATGGGCTAGCTGTCGGGCTCTTACCCCTTGGGTCGGTATGACCTCTAGTATAAGCTGGCGCCTGTGATTTTGTGGCGACGATCGGGCGTCCCCGAGTCGCGTTAGTTTGGCCGGAGCATTTTAGTCCCCGAGTGAGATAGCCTCGGCATCTATATCGAGGGTATGCCCTGTTAGAGGTCTTACAAGTTTGAATATATAGCCTTGACTTTAGGATCGGGATTATGCCCTTTGTAAGGTCTTATAAATTTGAACATGCCTTAGTCGAGGTCTTACAGACAGGTTACTTGGCACAGGTATAATTCATGTCTGGCTTGAGGTCTTACAGATAGGTTACTTGGTACAAGTATAACTCATGCCTAGCTTGAGGTCTTATAGATAGGTTACTTGGTACAAGTATAATTCATGCCTTGCTTGTGGTCTTAAAGATTTGGTATTGCTGCATGGAGGGCTTTTGGGCTCGAGGTCGCCCGCTTAGGGTCTTATAGCCTCGTATTTTTTGGTAGCTCGATGGGGTGACAGTCCCCGAGACGTTGAGAGTTATTGGCTCTGGAGCCGTTCTTTGTAACGTTGATGTTGCCTTATTGAGGGCATACGAGCTCGAAGTTTCCGGCCCGAAGGTCTTATGGCTTCGAGTTTTTGACGTTAGTCCCCGAGTGTTCGGGAAATTTCTGGCTCTAGGGCCATTTCTTGTAAAAATAGTGAACTTCTTATAAGTGTGTTTCGTTTAGAAGATACTCCTTTGATTACATGGTACAAGTATTCATGTTTTCGTCCTCGAGGGTGCGATTATTCTATGCGGACACGGTTCATTTGACCGTTTGGCCCGATACATCATTTTCCTATCGAGACCCTCTTTGACTCATCTTGATTTCTCCGGGGAGGTGATCTTCCAGGGGGATGCCCCCAGTATTCGAGGTTGATTGAAGAGAAACCTTGAATACTTGTTAAGTTCTCCTTAGGTAGCATATAGATGTTGCCTCGTTAAAAACCTTGCCGGCAAAACCCTTCTTGGGATAAAATCCGATCGAAGGTTAAGAGTGCAGCGCATGCTTTAAACCTAAGGTCTTCGAGCTGGAAGGTACTTCGACTTCTCTAACCGGACACCTGCACAAAGGTTAGTGTAAGATGTAAACAAAAAGGGAGGCGGTTATACCTTAGGGGTGATGGCGTTTCGAGCCTCGATATGCTTCGACAGCTCGCTCCGTACGTGGTATGGTCCTTTGCTCATTAACTCAGGTGCATCCGAGAATGTAGCTTGTGATTGCTACTTCACGGTTTGCTTATCCTTTGGCTCCTCCGATGTTGAAGGTGTCGATGCTGGTGCCATATCGTGCACCGCAAACATCTCTCTTGCTGCATGTTGCTCCCCGTATATGGTTTTTATTCCATCCTTGTTGGGAATTTCATCATTTGGTGAAGGGTTGATGGTAGTGCTCTCATGCAGTGTATCCATGGCCTTCTGAGTAAGGCATTGTACCTCTTGTCTCCTTCGATGACATGAAATTTGACATTTTGGGTTGTGCCAGCCACGTTGACCGGGAGGGTGATCTCCCCTTTCGCTATCTCGCTCGCCATGTTGAATCCGTTGAGGACTCGAGAGGAGAGCACGATTTGGTCGAGCAGTCCGAGTTGCTCCACCACCCTCGACCTGATAATGTTGGCCGAGCTACCGGGATCCACAAGCGCGCGTTTAATTTGAAATGTATTTATGAGAAAAGAAATTACCAATGCGTTGTTGTGAGGCTGAGGCAGGGTCTCGATGTCCTCTTCGCTGAACGTGAGGGCGTCCTCGGGTATGTAGCTTCAAGTACGCTTTTCCCTAGTGATGGATATTTTAATTTGAAATGTATTTATGAGAAAAGAAATTACCAATGCGTTGTTGTGAGGCTGAGGCAGGGTCTCGATGTCCTCTTCGCTGAACGTGAGGGCGTCCTCGGGTATGTAGCTTCGAGTCCGCTTTTCCCTAGTGATGGATATTTTTGTTTGTTTGACAATGGGTTCCTGTGGGATGTCGATTCCTCCGACGATCATGTGTATGACATGTTGTGGCTCTTATGTTTCATTTTTCCTGTTCGCCTCTCTTTCCCGAAATTGATTTTTGGCTCGGTCGCTGAGGAACTCTCGGAGGTGCCCTTTGTTGATTAGTCGGGCTACTTCTTCCTAGAGCTGTCTGCAATCTTTGGTCCTATGACCTTGCATGCCGTGAAACTCGCATACCAGGTTGGGGTTCCTTTATGACAGATCTGATAGTACGAGTTTTGTCCACCTGATGTCTTTGATTTCACCTATGGCCGATACGATGTCCGAAACATCAATGTTGAAGTTGTATTCGGATAGTCGGGGTGCTTCCGTCGGTCCTGCGTGTCTGTCGAATCCGTATCTGCTCACGAGTCCCCAAGGATTCTGACCTCGATCTGCCCTTCGGTCGTTTCGGGGTATGTTACGCCTTGGGACGTTCCTTTGATCTTCAGTGTACGGTCGGTACCTTTCCCTGTTTGGCCTTGGTTCCTTTCCAGGAGCCTGCTAGGATATACTGAGCCCGAAGGGGCTGCTAGTTGGTCATCCTCGACCCTAATCTTTGACTGATACCGGTTGTGGACATCCGACCAAGTAACGGAGGGATATTCAACCAAGTTCTACTTTAGCTACTTCGAAGCTATTGAGCTTCGTTCATTCAGACCTTGGGTGAAGGCCTGCACTGCCCAGTCATCGGAGACTGGCGGTAACTCCATTTGCTCCATTTGAAAGCGAGATACAAACTCCCGTAGCATCTCGTTTTCCTTCTATTTGATTTTGAAGACATCGGATTTCCTTGTAGCAACCTTGATGGCACCGGCATGTGCCTTAATAACGAATCTGCCAGCATGGCAAATGAGTCTATCGAGTCCGGGGATAGGTTGTGATACTACATCATGGCCCCTTTTGAAAGTGTTTCTCCGAATTTTTTCAACAGGACGGATTCAATCTCGTCGTCCTTTAGGTCATTTCCCTTTACAGCACAAGTGTGCTCGTTGGGTTCCGAGGTTCCGTTGTACTTCGGGAGATCGGGCATTCTGAATTTCTTCGGGATGGGTTTTGGAGCAGCACTCGATGGGAATGGCCTTTGTACAAAATTCATAGAATCTACACCCTTCAGAATCGGGGGTGAACCCGGGATCTGATCGACCCTTGAATTGTAGGTCTCCACCTTTTTGTTGTTAGCTTCTATCTTCTTTTCGCCCGATTCAATCCTCTTTGTGAGGTCCTCGAACATCTTTATAACAGCGGGGTCGGCTGCTGACCCGTTGTTGCTCGATCTTTCCAGTACCTGTTCGACTCGAGGAGCCGTTTCCGGTGCTGCTATGCTTGGAGTTTTTTGGTGGCTTTGCAGTTGAGCAATCGCCAGTTGTTGTGCCTGCAAC
This sequence comes from Nicotiana attenuata, assembly GCF_001879085.1. Taxonomy (NCBI): domain Eukaryota; kingdom Viridiplantae; phylum Streptophyta; class Magnoliopsida; order Solanales; family Solanaceae; genus Nicotiana; species Nicotiana attenuata. Next base: position 81,965 of record NW_017670850.1, on the reverse strand, counting down.
ATCTCAAAAATAACGTGAAGGCTAACCTCTCGTTCCTCCCGAGCTGGAGTTCTTGGAGCTCTTGTTGGTTTTCTTGGCGTATACTCCTGTTAATGTGGGAGCTTATATCGACGTGTTGTGCGTTGCGTGAGCCCACATCTACGGGAATTGGTTCTGGTGCGTCCTCAGGTTTTCGCAGTGGTACACCGATGCCTGGAACAGCTACACCATTCTCTCCATGATCCTCGGGACCGTTGTTTTCATGCTCATTCACCGAGTTGGACATTTTGACCTGAAATCAAAGATTCTTGGACAAGAAAAAGTGTGAAGAATAACTTGCACTTTTCAGTAAACCAGCACGAAAATAATCACTATTATTTTTAGCCCCACGGTGGGCGCCAGACTGTTTACCTTGAACATGTAATTACAATTAAATTTGATTTTGTGGTTCTAAAAATACGTAATTTATTTTAATGCTAGTTGTTAGGCGATAAATGCTAAGTGTGAGTTAGAAAAGTGAGATAAGAGTTTAAAGACAGCGTGTAATGCGAACCGAATGGCCGTGAATCGGGGCCTCGAGCTAGCATGAGCTGGGCCTCGAGGTGGAGCAGATGAGCTCGATCAGGGATGATCGATGAAGGACTAACAGTTCTGGGAGCCTTGATGGTGGCTCTTTATGATCAATGATGAGTAATAAATGAAGAAACAATTAGTGAAACACAATAAATGTAAGCACTAAATCAAAGAAAAGATAATGGAGAATGTATAAGTTAGAGAGCAGAGAATGTTCTTGTTCTTGTATTGAATATCATGCGCGCAAGAAATGACAAGGGTCCCCTTTATATAGGAGGGGGAATCCCAACATAGTACATGTATAATTATTACAAAGAAACGTAGCTGGTACAGCTATTTAATAGTCTGGTACAGACTAATACTATTCTTGCAGGTACTGTCAGCTTTGGTTACGTGCCTTGGGAACTTCCCGCTTGTCTATGGTAGCTGTTGATACCCAATTTCTCCTCATATATTTTTAATACATATATATGCTTTCAAAATAGTATAAGCATGCATAAACATTTTTACAATTTTTTCTATAATTTTTAAAAGCCCCGCATCAATTTATTTCCTCTCTTTATTTATAAAATATCCAATAATTATTCTTCAAATTACTTTTGCGATGATTTAGTCACCTAAATTCTTTATTTATGCCAATATAGTGTTTAAATTTTTTTATTGCATTTTTATAGTTATATTTGCATTTTTAAGGCAAATTGCACATCTTTGCAATAATAGCCCATATTAATGTATAATTACATTATTGATGCATAAATTGGTCTTTATATTTTTTAAAATGTCAAATAATTTTTAAATCATTTTAGCACACAAAGATATTTTTTGGAATTCATTTATTATTTTTATAAATTACATAGTACTAAAAATGGCTATTTAAAATCTGGCCTATTTTTATTTTCAATTTCAACCCCAATTTAACCCAATACCCAGCCGAACTTTTAAATCTAAACCTACCCAGGCCCAACACCCATCCGCCTGACCCGATCCACCCCAAAACTCTTTCAATCTCGGCCGTTGATCACAGAGATCAACGGCCACAATCCACCATTTCCTTTTTTAGTTCAAACGACCCCTAAACCCTAACCATTTCTCACACATCGCCACCCTTGAATCCCCCTTCTCTCTGGTTCTCTCTGAAACCCAACCCCTAACCCTAATCGTCGTCACCTAAAATCAGCCCTAATCCTTTGAATCCCTGTCCGATCTATGGCATCCTATGGCTGTACGAAGCCTCTACTTGTCTCCTATCCCCTTAGTTGTTCGATTATGTGGTTTTTGTGGAAAGAACTAGAAGAGATCTGGTCCAGATCTCGTTCAATGCTCTTCAAGGGTTCGTCCGTAGTTTGCGAGTGATTCCTACTGAAATTTCATGGTTCAAAACCAGATTTTCTTTACCCCTCTTTTCTCCTTTAAACCCTAATCTTCGGACATGAATCCGTCCGATCTTTGTAGATTTGGAAAGGGTTCTGAGTTTGTCCATGACTTTGCTTTAAAGATATCTTGTTTCTTTACTATCAACCGATTTTAGCACTATATCTTGTTCTCTTTGCTATCTAATGTTTGAATCTCTGCACACCTAAAAATGTTTTTGAGTTCCTATGATTTTTTCTTTAAGTTCCTCTTATTCCTCTATTGGCCCAGGAACAGGTGAAGTTTTGAAGAATGACAAATGAACTCAGGCATGGACCAGGTCCATCATGTGAAGCACAGTCATGATCAACCTACACATGTGAGATGCATGTGAAAGAGATAAGTCCCATTGATTAAGCAGCAATATCTCCTGATATGATCGAAAAGGTTGCATATTGGATAAGGGGAGAGAGTCTCCTTATGTGAAGAGAACACAATCTGGATAAAAGGTAGTGTTGGAGTTTGTGATGGACTCAACTTCGATGGAAGATCAGCAATTGAGTCCCAATCAAACTCTAATTACTAGCCTATTAAATAACAGTGATTGTTCTCTTTTACAAAAAATTGCACATACGCGGAAGTTAAACTAAATTGAGAGCAAAAGAGCAAGGCGATTTTGCAAGAAATTTATGTTAGATTTGAGTGTGCACTCCTGAAGATACTTGAACGAGATAGAAGAATCAGTTCCATTGTGTATTTCTTTTATTCTAGTTCAATTGTAGTAGGTGGTTTAAAATTGTACCTTTCAGCTTTCATAGAAGCAATTGTATTAGGTACCGAGAGTGTTCAAGTTATAAGCTAACTTGAAGTTGTCGCAACAGTTGAGGCTGTGTGCCACAACGGGATTAGAGTTAATCCTTAGGTTTACGAAGAGTTTTGTAAATGTTGTTTTGGCTAAGTGATTTTAGTGGAAGTTTGGGAAAATCCTACTGATTAGTAGGTCGTGGTTTTTTAACCTTTTGAGCCAGGTGTTTTCCACGTAAAAATCTCTGTGTTCTTTATTTTATGTACTTATTATTCCGCAAACAGTAGTAGTTAGTACACCTAGAAGAACCTTCTAGAGCGAAAATTAGGTACCACACATATCACCCCCCCCCCCCCCCCTTCTTGTGTGGTATTGACGTTAACAACATCAATTGGTATCAGAGCGGGTTATCCTTGAAGAGGCTAACACCTTAGGAAAAGATCAACGTGAGTGCATCACCTGGGAACTAGGAAGGGCAATCCACTGCTAGGCCTCCACTTTTCAATGGACAGTATTATTCTTGGGGGAAGAACAGGATAAGGGATCACATAATAGGAGAAGACTATGAACTCTGGGATAAAGTCACCGATGGTCCTCTAGCAACTACAAAGAAGAATGCTGAAGGAGTGAATGTGCCAAAGACAAGAGCTGACTGCACTGCTGAAGACCTAAAGAAGTGGCAGAAAAATGCCAAGGTCAAGAAATGGCTTGTGTGTGGACTAGGTCCTGATGAGTACAGTAGAATTCAAAGTTATACCACTGCTAAGGAAATCTGGGACACTTTGCAAGTGGCTCATGAAGGAACACCTCAAGTGAAGAGGTCCAGAGGAACACTGTTGTATTCTCAATATGAGAATTTCACCATGAATGAAGGAGAAACCATCCAAGAGATGTATTCAAGGTTCACCACACTAACAAATGAACTTAAGTCTCTTGGAAGGATTATCCTTGAAGAAGACAAAGTTGAGAAGATTTTAACAAGGGTTCTGCCAATCTCTTGGGAAAGCAAAATTACTGCTATCCAGGAATCAAAGAATATTGCTCCTCTCAAGCTGGATGAACTAATTGGAAACCTTACTGCCTATAAACTGAGAAGACAAACCATGAAAATGGATGCACCCAAGAAGGAAAGGAGTCTGGCTCTCAGAATTGCTGAAGGTTCAGATCTGGAGGATGATGAAATGGCTATGATCACAAGAGATTTCAAAAAGTACCTGATGAGAGGAAAGGGATCTTCAAGAGGTACAACCTTCAACAAACCAAGGGCTCCTGAGAAACAGACCAATGAGGGTTGCTACAAGTGGGGTAAGACTGATCACATGATCAAGAATTATCCTCAATGGGAAATTGAGTGGAAAAAGGAAAGGGCTGAACGAAGGAACAGGTTCAACCAAAAAGGAACAAAGGTTCAACAAAGGCTATGGTTGCTGCCTGGGGAGAAACATCAGATGAGGACTCAGAAGATGAAGCTGGAGATGAACAAGCGCTTATGGCCATTGGAGAATCAGATGATGAACAAGAGGTAAGTATTCTTCATCTCAAGGACAAGATTAAATTCCTGTCTAAAGAAAGGTTGTCTGAGCTACTGCTAGACTTCATTGATGAGTCTGAGATAATTAACAATGAGAAGGAAGAACTGTCTAGGGAATGTGTGATCCTAAAAGCCAAGTGCAAAAATCTAGAGTCTGGGGCTAATGAGAGTGAAAGTAAAAATGCTGAGTTGAAGAACCAGGTTCTTGAACTTGACACTAGTGTCCTAGAACTTAGGTCTGAGAACTTAAAACTGAAATTAGGAACAGGAAAGAAGAAAGCTGATCACACACATCTCACCCTAGAAGAAAACTTAGGAAAAATGAAGGATGAGCTGTACAGAGAGGATGAGCAGATAAGAGTACTAAAAGAAGATCTAGGGAAGGTAAACATGAACTAGAAAGAACTTGCAAATGGAACAAGGCTTCTGATTCACTCTCTTGGTTACAAGAACATCACAGTAGCAACAAAAGATGACTTGGTTATGGGACACAAGCACCTAAGTGGGATCCTAAAAGCAAGTACCTCACTCTTCCTGAGAACAAAATCTGCACATACTGTGGCAAGACTGGCCATTACAAAAATGAATGTAATGCAAAAGAAAAGGCCAGTCAAAAGAATAAAACTTTTGTTCAAGAAAAAAATAGGCTGCCTGGGTGGGCTAGAAGGAATCTGATTTATCCTTTTGCCCATAGAAAGGGACCCAAACTAGTTTGGGTTCCTAAGAATAACCCCTATTTTCTTTTTGCCGATCCAAGTGAAGGGAAGTATCCAAATATGGTACATGGATAGTGGCTGCTCAAAATATATGACTGGAAGCAAGAATCAGTTCCTTTCACTTGAGGACTTAAATGGAGGTAATGTCTCCTTTGGAAATGGGAAGAAAGGTGAGATTATTGGGGTTGGAAAGGTAGGTAAGACAGACTCTCACTCCATTGAGAATGTCTACTTGATAGATGGCTTGAAATAGAGCCTGATCAGTGTGTCACAACTGTGTGACAGAGGTAACCTTGTAGCATTCAACTCCACTAAATGCTTTGTGATTAACCTTACCACTGACAAGATTGTTTTGCAGGGAAAAAGAGTTAACAATATTTACATTGTAGATTTTTCAACTCTTTCTGAAAATGAACTAACCTGCCTAAGTGTGCTGGATAATGATCCCCTCCTGTGGCACAAAAGACTTGGTCATGCCAGTCTGAATCAGCTAAACAAATTAGTCTCCAAGGACTTGGTGATAGGGTTACCCAACATCAACTTTAAGGAAGACAAAGTTTGTGAGGCATGTGCAAGGGGGAAGCAGGTAAGATCATCTTTCAAAAGCAAGAAGATGGTAAGCACAACCAAGTCGTTGGAACCGGTCCATATGGATCTCTATGGTCCAATGAGAACCATGAGCAAAGGTGGAAAGAAATATGTAATGGTACTTGTTGATGATTATTCTAGATTTACCTGGGTTCTATTTCTAACATCTAAAGATGAAGCATTTGACATGTTTACTAAATTTGTTAGAAAAATTCAGAAATAATTAGGAAATCAACTTGCAACCATTAGGTCTGATCATGGAACTGAATTTGAAAATGCTAAGTTTGCTGAATTCTGTGATGAAAATGGTATAGATCATAATTTCTCTACCCCTAGGACTCCTCAACAAAATGGAGTAGTTTAAAGAAAGAACAAGACTCTTGAAGATATGGCTTGGACTATGCTTCTTTCTAGTAAGCTGCCCCATAGCTTCTGGGCAGAGGCTGTAAACACTGCATGTTACATTATCAATAGATGCATGACTAGACCTCTTGTAGAGAAGACTCCCTATGAGTTACTTAAAGGGAGAAAACCAAATATATCCCATCTTAGGGCATTTGGATGTAAGTGCTTTGTGCACAAAATGGAAAAGACTCCCTAGGTAAGTTTGATCCCAGAAGTGATGAGGGAGTATTCTTGGGATATTCTTCACATAGCAAAGCATATAAAGTGTTCAATAAAAGAATTTTGTGTGTAGAAGAAAGTGCGCATATAGTTTTTGATGAAACTAACATTCTTTCTGAGAGACAGGAACATGAAGATGAAGCCATTGGATTGGTAAAGGATTTGACTGAAGCCTCAGCACAAGTCAAAGTGGCACCAAAGGAAGGAACAGGTGATGGAATAGGTTCTTCTATTCAGGGCAACCTGATGGGGGGAACTAATCAAAGAGGAATTGAAATAAATCCTCTAAAAGAACCTGTTCATGACCCTGTTCCTCAGCAACAGAACATGGGAGAAACATCTAGTATGAACCAGTTGATTGTAAAACCTCACAAGTATCAAAGTTCTCATCCTATTGAGAACATTATCACTGATCCAACATGTGGAGTCAAAACTAGATCACAATTAAAGAATCTGTGTGCTTTTGATGCCTTTTTATCTCTTGTTGAACCTAAAAATGTTGTTGAGGCTTTGCAGGATGCAGATTGGGTCAATGCAATGCAAGATGAACTCAATCAGTTTGAGAGAAGTCAAGTTTGGCATCTAGTTCCAAGACCCAAGGATAGATCAGTTATTGGTACAAAATGGGTCTTTAGAAACAAACTTGATGAAGATGGAACAGTTACAAGAAACAAGGCAAGACTGGTGGTCCAAGGTTACAGCCAAGAGGAGGGCATTGATTATGATGAGACTTTTGCTCCAGTTGCAAGACTAGAGGCAATCAGACTCCTCATAGCCTTTGCAACACACATGGAATTCACTCTTCATCAGATGGATGTAAAAAGTGCCTTCCTTAATGGCTACCTAAAAGAAGAAGTGTTTGTAAAACAACCTCCAGGGTTTGAGAGCAAGGAATGTCCTGAGCATGTGTACAAGTTAGACAAGGCTCTCTATGGATTCAAGCAGGCCCCAAGAGCATGGTATGAACGACTATCCAAATTTCTGCTTGAACATGGTTACAAAAGAGGTAAAATTGATAGTACCTTATTCTTAAGGGAAAAAGGTAATGATCTCCTTGTGGTACAAATATATGTTGATGACATAATCTTTGGGGCCACAACTGATAAGCTAAGTAAGGATTTTGCAAAACTAATGGGGAGTGAGTTTGAAATGAGTATGACGGGTGAGCTTAACTTCTTCTTAGGCTTACAGATCAAACAAAGTCCTAATGGAACCATGATCCATCAGCAGAAGTATGCAAAAGAGTTAATCAAAAAGCTTAAAATGGAAGAATCAAAAGAAATAGACACACCCATTGCAACTGCCACTAAATTAGACATTGATGAACCTGGTTCATCAGTTGATCAAAAGTTGCATAGGGTATGATTGGTTCACTCTTGTATCTTACTGCCAGTAGACCTGACATCGTTTTCAGTGTAGGGCTTTGTGCTCGTTTTCAGGCCAATCCAAAAGAGTCTCACTTGACTGTTGTCAAGAGGATACTAAGGTACTTGAAAGGCACCACTGATCTATGCCTTTGGTACCCTAAAGGTAGTAATTTCAATCTAGTAGGATATGTTGATGCTGATTATACAAGTTTCCTAGTAGATAGGAAGAGCACCTCAGGTATGGCACACTTCCTTGGTTTATGTCTTGTGTCATGGGCTACTAAGAAGCAAAATTCAGTGGCCTTATCTACTGCTGAAGCTGAGTATGTTGTTGCTGCTTCTTGTTGTGCTCAATTGCTATGGATCAAACAGCAGTTGACAGATTTTGGCATTGAAGTTGGTTGCATTCCTATATTCTGCGATAACACTAGTGCTATAAATATGACAAAAAACCCTGTTCGTCATAAGAGGACTAAGCACATAGATGTTAGGCACCACCTTAAGAGATAACTATGAGAAAGGATTGATCTCCATAGAATTCTATGCTACTGATAAACAAATTGCTGACATTTTCACTAAAGCACTGAGTAGAGAAAACTTTGAGGGGAACAGGTTGGAATTAGGGATGATTAAGATCACCTAATAGGTCCACTTCAGAATGCACAATGAAAAAAAATTGAGAAAAAAAAATATTTTGTTTGGCTAGGAATTCTAAACTTGTGTAAATATCTAGATTAATTTTACTCAGCTTCATACTTTAACTAGTATACTCCTGTGACATGTGTTTATATGACTCACTGATCTCTTACAAAATTTTTTCTATTATGGTATATGAGGCATGTTCAAGAGAATTCTAAATGAAGAACCTGGTTCATTAGTATAGGCTCATATGAAAGCTCAGGTATGTTTTCTATACTTTGCACAACTAGAAAGATTAACGGTTCAATCATGAGCAGAAGTCCAATACTTGTCAAATTCCTAGAAAATTCTATCCGTTGGCATTGAACCAGTTCCGTCCCTCTAGAATTCTAAACCGTAATTTTTGCCTAATATCTAGGGAAGCCAAATTGATCATTAAAGGTCTGGAAATTCAGTTTGATTAGACTTCTATTTGACCCCTGAAAAAGCTGCCGTTACTTATTAATTGTCTAATTCTCTTTAAATACACACCATCTCTCCAGCCTTCATCATAATGCCAAAACTGTCAAAAACCCTTCTTCACTTCAAATTGCCCTCTTCTCCAAAATTCCCAAATTCTTTCAAGAAACGACCATCATGTCTAACCCACAAGATCATCCTGGCACTCCTCCACCACCATCTCCCTCAAATTCATCCTCATCTACTCCCCCCAGTGTATCTCCAAAACCTAGGTTTCGACGGCAGAAAATGCTTGCTCGAAAAACTGTAGCATCTGGGGCTTTGAGGAAGGTTTTAAATGAAAGGTTAAAAGCTAGCCAAGTAAAAGAAAGCCCAGCTCAAAATTCTGACTCCAATTCTGAGTCTGAATCCTTTCAATTTGCGACTGAAGGTGAAGGACATGGGTCTTCTAACTCTGAGAAGACTTAAGAATCCCCTACTGAGGTAAGTTCATCTGTGAGTGGAAACTTAGAGACTAGGTTTGTTCTGGTTGGACCTATTAGGGATGTTGAAGTGCCTGAGAGACGTGGGAGTGGAGGTAAAAAGAATTTTGAAAAAAAAAAAGAGAGAGAGGGTGCATGTAGTGAAGAGATGGGAAATGGGAAGGGAGCAGTTCTTGCTATATGTGGGGTTACACAAGAGAGATTAGAAGAGTGTGGCATAAAGTCAGGGGGAAGTGGTTTTGGGGAAGCGGCTGAGGGGTTGGTTCATATGAGCAAGCAAAGAGATGAACCTATTTCATCTACTGAGGAAACCTTGGCTGACCTACTGAAAAAGGTTGGAGCAAGTTATAACCCAAAGAAACGCAAAGCTACCACACCAAAAGCCCCAAATGTTCCCAAGCCATCCAAGAAAAGAAAAGGCTCATCCCCAACACCTACTACCTCTTTAGTGCCTAGGGGTAGAGCCACAAGAAGCAGGGTAAAACAGAGTGAAGCTGTTCTACAAAAGGCCTTAGAAGAAAGTAAGAAAAAGAAAATGGAGAAGGGAAAGGGAAAGGTAGCAGAATCCTCTGAGGTTGTAGAGGAAGAGGAGATGGAACTGGTCCATCAAGAAAGGGGTACAACAGTGGAGGTTCCTACACCCAAACCTAAAAAGCCAAAGACTTACTCCAAGAAGTCTTCTACTGAACCTGTGTCTACTGGACCCTCACTAGCCAAAAGGACTAGATCTGCAGTGAAAGCTAAACAAACAAAAGTTTCAGATGATGAAGAGTGGAGTGGAGAAGAAGAAGAAGATGAATCTAAGAAGGAACAGGACAAGTTTGGCATCTTTGGCAAAAGAAAAATTTTAAAAGGTAGATCGTTGAAAGACCTGGTGGAACCAGGGATGATGAGATTGGTTGACTCTTTAGCTGCTCAAGGTTGGAAGGACATGGTCCTTCAGATGGATGGGAGACTGGCCAGAAATGAGCTAACTGAGTTTATGTCCAATACTGTTGTTAAGGATGGGGTAGTCAGTAGTTTGGTGAAGGGAGTCCCAATGCAGTTTGATGCTGAGAAACTGGGAGAAATTCTGGACATACCCTCTGAAGGGTTTGATGATTACACTAGGCAAAGGTGGCCATGCCTGGACTCCCTCCCTACTGCCCTTGAAATCACCAAAAGGTTCTGTGACTCTGAGGAAGTGAATGAAGCCAGGGCTGTGCAGAAAAGTGAGATGAGGCCTGAGCACAAGGTGGTGTTTGAGTTTGTCAACAAGTGCTTATTGCCTAGACAAGAAAGAAGGCACACTGCTAACTACATGGACCTGGTTCTTATGGAGTGCCTTGAGAGAGGAAAGCAAATCAACTGGCCTGCCCTCATTGTCAAATTGCTAGATAGGGTCATAAATGGCTCCAAGGCTCATGCTACTCCATATGGCTTCATATTGACCACAGTTCTGGACAGGCTAAATGTGCCCTTGAAGAAATGGGAAATGGCCTCGAGCAAGGAATACTTTGGCATCAAAACTCTTCTGGCCTGTGATTATCCAGTCAATGCCATTCCAGTTGAACCTGGTTCATCTCTGAAGACACCCATCAACAGCAAAGTTAGAACTTTGGTTCAGGAATGTGGAGCTAAGGATGCTGAAATTGCTAGGCTCAAGGCTCGTGTGGTTGAATTGGAAACTGAGAGGGATGGCCTTAGAACTGAGCTTGCCAAAGAAAAGGAGAAGAATGATGGAATTCTTCAGAACATGCTGAATCTTCTCCAAACTCAACTTTCCAGTTCCTCCAAGCCTTAGGACTCCTAGCACTTGTTTTCTGAACTTGTCTAGTACCCCAGTGACCCCCAGTGACCCAGATTAGGGATTTTTATGTTTTTTGCTCATGGTTTGAATATTTTTCTTTCTTTTTGTGGATTGTTAATGGCAACATATCACTATCAATGACAACTGCTGTTTTCTCTTGTTCTATGATTATTATGACCTTGATAGTTTAAATATGTTTGTTGATTACTGATGATATTACCATGATTGCACTTGCAGTTGCCCCTGTGGCCATGAGTATTTATTAAAATCTAGGATTCATATTGTGTATGCAACTTTTCGATGATGCCAAAAGGGGGAAGAGATATTGTGCTTTACACATATTCTAAAATAAGTGATGTTTATAACCTAATTAACCTGGTCCTTAATGATAAGTGAATTTTCTAAATTTAGTGTTGATGGTTAAGCTAAGTTCTTTCAGGCTTCGAATCAGTAAAAAGCACAGAGTTTGTCATTATCAAAAAGGGGGAATTTATTGGCCCAAGAACAGGTGAAGTTTTGAAGAATGACAAATGAACTCAGTCATGGACCAGGTCCATCATGTGAAGCACAGTCATGATCAACCTACACATGTGAGCTGCACGTGAAGGAGATAAGTCCCATTGATTAGCAGCAATATCTTCTGATATGATCGAAAAGGTTGCATAGTGGATAAGGGGAGAGAGTCTCCTTATATGAAGAGAATACAATCCGGATAAAAGATAGTGTTGGAGTTTGTGATGCTCAAGGACTCAACTTCGATGGAAGATCAGCAATTGAGTCCCATCAAACTCTAATTACTAACCTATTAAATAACTGTGATTGTTCTCTTTTACAGGTATTGCGCAAACGTAGAAGTTAAACTAAATTGAGAGCAAAAGAGCAAGGCGATTTTGCAAGCAATTTATGTGAGATTTGAGTGTGCACTCCTCAAGCTACTTGAACGAGATAGAAGAACCAATTTCATTGTGTCTTTCTTTATTTCTAGTTCAATTGTAGTAGGTGATTTAAACTTGTACCTTTCAGCTTTCATAGAAGCAATTGTATTATGTACTAAGAGTGTTCAAGTTATATGCTAACTTGAAGTTGTCGCAACAGTTGAGGCTGTGTGCTACAACGGGATTAGAGTTAATCCTTAGGTTTACAAAGAGTTTTGTAAATGCTGTTTTGGCTCAGTGATTTTAGTGGAAGTTTCGAAAATCCTACTGAGTAGTAGGTCGTGGTTTTTTCACCTTTTGAGCCAGGTGTTTTCCACGTAAAAATCTCTGTGTTCTTTATTTTATGTACTTATTATTCCGCAAACAGTAGTTGTTGGTACACCTAGAAGAACCAGGTTCTTCTAGAGCGAAAATTGGGTACCACACAAATCACCCACCCCTCTTGTGTGGTATTGACGTTAAGAACATCACCAAGAGACTCTATAACTCGAATGTCATAGACATACAAAATACGACGACTGCTGAGAGGCTGCTGGTTCTGTTGAAGGAGAAAGGTCTAATCCTCATAACTCTTTAAATTCCCTTCTAATGAGTGGGGTAAATTCATAACACGCAGCACTCAGATTGCACTTTTTCCAAAAATTCTCAGTCTTTTTCCATTTTCATTCATAATAATTAAAGATTTGTTTCTTTTTTCTTTTGGTGTTAACAGATAGATAAAACAAAAAGAAGAAACCAATAGCAATTAAGGAGGAGAAAAGAAGAATGACCCAGAGATCATAAAAATCAAGATATCGGTGAGAAAAAGAGAATGACAGAGCCCAAGCACCGTACAGCTTAAATTGCATTGTTACGTTTGCTCCTACAAATTCAATCAGTCATTTGTAAGGTAACTAGGAAGATGACATGACAATTTGTAGAGCGGTGTAAGTTAACATATAATATGCTAATCTCAGAAAAATAGGTTATTTTAGGTGTATATAACTTAAATTCGATAAAGAAGCTTTCTACTTGACCACTAAATTCAATATCTGGTTTAGAACGATGAAATCAGTTATTGGAAAAGATTTTATCCTTTTCTTTTTAAATATGGTAAGTTCGTCAATATTTTCCGGGTACAAATTAATTAAGAATTTTTTATTATGAGCTTTGAGAAGAGTAACTATATGACCATTTTTGCTGCAGTTGTTGGAAAACAGGTGGTATACAAAATAAAATGGTTAAGAATATTGTTTGTGTTACGTATGATTGATAACTTACTTCACATATTTTACAGATTCAAATCTACCTAGGATATTGAATGAGTACATATTTCATCTTAGCATGAGGGAAAAGAAAAAGGAAATTGTAATTAGATGGTAATCACTTTTTATTGCTAGGATATAATGAAATTAGTTATGCTTCCTTCTGTTCCTTAAAAGTTTATTCTGTTAATGGTTTTCTTTGTAAATTTTGAGTGTTCTGTTCTGAGAGTAGTATATATTCCTTTTTTAAGTCTAACTATTTTTTCTCAAAAACCTATTGTAAAGTTTTTTTATATGAAAGTTTTTTATGGTGTTATTATCTTAAATTAGCTGTTTTATTCCTTAAATGGTGTTATTATCTCAAAAATAAAGTTGTATTTATTCATGCATTAAATGTGTTCTTATAAAAACATGCTTAGATGGCAGAATAATGCTTTAACATTAAAAATCACAAAGGTTTGATTTTTGAAATATGTCTCGCAAGGCAAGGCAGAAAGGTGGCCCTATTAATGATATTATTTTTTTAAAGTAAAAATTTGTGTTTCATTTATGTCAGATGTCATCATCTCAATACAGAACTAATTATAATGTAAATATTCTTATTTGTATTATTAGTAATTTTTAAGATGAAATTTACCTTCTATAATATATTGGCGAAAATCATTGTCCAGGAGATTGTATTCAGAGGTAGCAGAGCCAAAATTAGCTGGGAAACTACAGGAGCTCCATTATTATCCTAGGTGATTTGGTAGCGTTTTAGGAGTGTTCTGGGGATGGTGGTATAGATGTTCTTTTGTTTAGATTTAAAATCTGGGTGTTGCCAGTTTTAGAGGTGTTTTTTTTTGTTTTTCCTCTTAAGCTTTACATATTCTTAATTGGCAATAAAATTATTTTAAATTTAAAAAAGATGAACTTTGCGTAGTTCCAACTTAGTTTTAGTTTCTATTACTCTTTGAACTGTTCGTTAGATAAAACTTAAGTTATATTGGTAATATATACACTATACATAAGTATTAGGTATAAATAAACCAAGATTATGAACTAACCGAAATGCAAGTCATTTATAAGTGTTTACTAATTTTTTGTAAATATATTGATGTTTCTAAGACCGCGGGAAGCGCTAATAAATCCTCTAGTTTATTATATATAGTTATTGCTTTATATTTTGAGGGATCGGACTTTGATATTTCAAAAATAATATAATAATTATCTTCGCGAGTATATACAAATCGCGCTACATATATATTGTTATTTTTCTGTAGCACTGGCACAACATTATTCAAGTTTTCAATCATTCAATCTAACCTACACATTATTTGCTATGGTACAAGTGATGGTGCAACAAACACATCCTCTACTCGTGTATACTAACTTGAGCGTCAAAACTGCTAATTAACTGCCATTGTGCAAATTAACTAACAAATAGCATCACAATTAGTTTTTCTTATTGAAACAAACTTAGGGCTCGTCTGGTATGAGAGATAACGAATAATTAATCCCGAAATTAAATTTGAGATGAGTTTATCCCATGTTTGGTTGAGATAAAATCGTGGTATAATTAATCCGGAGATTAGTTATCCCGGGATTGTAGTGTTTTTAATACCTATAGGAGGATGGGAAAAATAATCTCAATATAGCTAATCTCGGGATAATTAAAAATGGGATAACTTGTTTCCAATCAAACGATCCGTTAATACTCAATTTTTGTATTACCTGATGGAGAACAATTCACAATTCTAACTTCTTGAAATAGAGAAGCCAGAAAAACTCTACGAATAGAGTTCAAGGAGCAGGATAGCTTCATTTCATTTACATAAACATACAAATCAATAAAAAAAAGCCTATTCTATATGATCATGGACACAACCAATTTCTACACTAAAATTGTATACAAAAAAAAATGTGCATTTTTTTTTTGCTAATAACAAGCATTTTATTTATTTAGAACATAGTAGTTATTACAAGGAGGGGATGGAACGTACATTTCCAGTGCCCCGCAAGTCCAAAAGTAAGTACGGAAAAACAAAAGGTGGGGGTGGGGGTGGGGGGGGTATCAAAAACTAGAACATCAGCAGGCTGTGTAAGACTAAGCTCCTTGCCAAAATGTGCCAGTGCATCTGCAACAGTATTACCCTCCCTTTAGGTGTGGTTGAGCTGTGGCATACGTAACTCATGCAACATCAACCTGCAAGCATGAAATAGATATGAGTATTTCGGAATACCTTGTGGTAGTAGTGTGAGAAGTACCTGCGAGTCTGTATCCACTATGAGCGGTAGCAAGTTGTTGGTAATAGCAATTTGTAATCCATGAAAGGGGGCAAGCAATTCCGCTTGTAATACTGTTGTATGGTACACAAATTTGGAGTAGCCAATGATCCAATGACCCTCATGATTATGGATTGCTCCTCCTATTCCTCCACATTGGGAGGAGGGGTCAAAAGCACCATCGATATTGAGTTTGTATGTATGTGGAGGTGGAGTCATCCATTTGACCTGGATCAGAATGTGTGGTCGTGGACTGGGTAAATTGGGGGTTAGGTAAGCATGCTCAGATGCTTGGATAACAACTGTTGTAGGGTTGATCAAGTGTGTATCATGGTTAAAAAAATTATGATTATGGTTGAGCCAAATGTTCCATATGATGAAAGGAGCAATGTTCCTTAGAGGAATAGTACGAGGGTGGAGGAGAGAAGATCTGAGGTTAATTGAGGTTGTGGAGGTACAGATGTGTTTGAGCCATCGGGCATGGTTATCCTGTGGTATGGGTAGTTGGAAGTGTTGTCAAATGCGAGTGGCCGGTGGGCATGCAGTGAAAATATGTAGTAAATCTTCGGAAGGGTGAGAGTAGAAAGTGCATTGCGATCGGGGGATGATGTTGCGGAATGCTAAAAGTTGCGTCGTGGGTAAAACTTGGTGTAGAAGAAGTCAAAGAAAATATTTAATTTTGTTAAGTGTAGGAACGGTCCAGATCCAGTAATATTGGAAGGAGGTGGGAGTGTGAGGTTGATTAAGGATAAGTAGACGGTAAGCTGATGATGTGGAAAAGCGACTATCAGAGGTAGGGTGCCAGTGGGGTGAGTCATCGGTAGTGGTGTCAAGGTTTGGAATGGTGTTATGAATAAGTAGTTGAACGTGGGTTGAGAGGACAAAGGAGAGTAAGGTGAGGTCGAAAGTTGGTGGGGTAAAGATGTGGTTCAAGGTGAGCGAAGATTCATGCTGTAGTAGTGGGCCTTGGATAAGTTGTCGCAAAGAGAAATGGGGTGAGATCCATTGGTCGTTCCAAAGATTTATTTTTGTACCAGATGTAATTGTCTAGGAGGTATCCTTTTGGCATAAGGGTAGGGCTTTTGTTAAGCTTTTCCAAGTGGATGAGTCATGCGATTTAGCTGTGTATGCTCTGGTATGTGGAGTGGCATGGGGCGCACAATATTTGCCCTGCAATATTTAAGTCCAAAGACTTTGAGGATTAGTGGCGAAACGCCAGACGAGACTTGTTAACAATGCGATATTTTTAGGGAAGGTTTGGGGTAGGCCAAGGCCACCATACTTTTTAGGCATGGTGACTGTGTTCCAATTGAGCAGGTGTATTTTGTGGTGGTTAGGTGTCGAACCCCATAAGAAATTACGCTGAATTTTATCAATATTTTTCCCGTATTTTTAGAGGTAGTAATTGATTTTGCATTGCGTAGGTTGGTGGTGAATTTAGTACGGATCGTATAAGTGTTGCACGACCTGCCAAATTGAGAAATTTAGTTTTCCAACCTTGTAGTCTATTATGCATCCGATCAAGTATGTACTGGTAATCGGAAGACTTGTGCACTTTGGGCATTGGGTATCAAAGGTATTTTTCGAAGGTGGATGCAGTACGGATGTCGAGTATAGTAGTTAACTGGGACATAGTTGCAGGAGTTGCATTACTGGAGAAGAGAAGTTTTCATTTTGCAAAGTTGATCCGTTGGCCAAATTGGGCAGCAAGGTGATTGAAAATGTGCAGTATGGAGTGAGCATTTGCAGTATCTGCCTTTGCGAAAAGGACAATGTCGTCAGCAAACAGCAGATGAGATAAGTGGGGCCTTGTCTTAATATTTTGATGGGCGTCCAGTGTTTCGTGAGGACTGCTTCCTCATTAGTTGTGATAGTGTTTCCATACAGATAATAAATAAGTATGGTGACAATGGGTCGCCTTGTCGAATTCCACGAGAAGGCTGGAAGAAAGGGGTAGCTTGCCATTAACTAAAATAGCTATGGATGAGGTAGTGATACAAGACATAATAAGTTTTATACTGTCTGACGGAAAATGAGTCGACGAAGAGAGTATCGAATGAAGGACCATTCAAGGCGGTCAAATGCATGTTTTAGGTCAATTTTGACCATCATTTTAGCAAATTTACCTTTAGTTCTACGGAAGGAGTCGAGTGCTTCCTGGACAATGATAGCATTGTCAACTGCTCTGCGTCCAGGAATAAAACTACATTGCGTCGGGTTAATAATGGATGATATGAATGGGCGGATTCTGTTGACTAATATTTTCATAATAATTTTATATATTGTGTTACAAAGGCCAATAGGTCTGTAATGGGTGATGTTGGCAGGGTTTTTGATCTTAGGAATAAGGGCAAGGAAAGTTTGGTTAAGATGTGGGGGAATAGTAGCAGTTTCAAAAGCTTCGAAGCAGATTGCAGTGACAGCTGCCTGTGTGTACGTCCAGTATTTTTGGAAAAAGATAGGGTGTAGACCGTCCGATCCCGGTAATAAAAAAAAGTGCATTTGCTTAAAGTGAGAAGAAGAGCGAAAATAAAAAAATAAAATAAAATAGTAAGTGTAGGAAATTAAACTTTTGGAAAATGAATTCTCAAATACTTTTCTATTACTACAATTTCTAAGTGACAGCGTGAAGCTGGAGTCAAACCTTTGAACGCCTCCTTAAACCCTACTCCATTTTCACCCTTGCTCATCCCCGACCCTGCTAAACCCCAGTACAAATGTCTTCTTGCGCCACGCGCCTCTCAACCGCCGCTGCTTTGTCAGCTTCCAGCGCCACCATCTCTATCTGCAAAGCAAAATCAAAGCTTAAAGCCGAGCACGACCCAGACAAAGCCCTAGAGATTTACTCCTCCGTTTCCGACCGTTACATTTCCCCTTTGTCCTCCCGCTATGCTCAGGGATACACAGTCAAGCGCCTCGCTAAATTCCATCGTTTTTTCGACATTGAAAGTTTCCTCGACTCTCACAAGAATAGCTCACAGATTACTCAAGAGCCTTTTCTTTCATCCATAATTCGTTCATATGGAGTCGCCGGAATGTTTGATCACGCGCTTAATATATATCATGGGATGGATGATTTAGGCACCCCCAGATCAGCAATTTCTTTCAATGTGCTTTTGTCAGCTTGCGTGCACTCTAAACAATACGATCGTGTCCCCAGCTGTTTGATGAAATTCCTGTGAAGTATGGATTTTTACCTGATAAAGTCTCATGTGGTATATTAATTAGGTCACATTGTGAAAATGGATCCCCAAAAATGGCAATGGAAAGGCTTAAGGAGATGGAAGAGAAAGACGTGGAGATTACAACTGTTACTTTCACTACTATACTGCACTCGTTTTATAAGAAGGGGAAGAGCGATGACACCAAAAGAGTTTGGAATGAGATGGTGATCAGAGGGCGTGGACCGGATGTTGGTGCATACAATGTAAAGATTATGAACATTCAAGGTGGTGATCCGGAGGGCGTGAAAGCGTTAATTGAGGAAATGAGTGATGCAGGGTCAAAACCCGACACGATTAGCTACAATTACTTGATGACTTGTTATTGTAAGAATGGCTTGATGGATGAGGCGCAGAAGGTTTATGAGGATTTGGAGTCAATGGGGTGCAATCCAAACAGTGCAACCTTTAGGACTTTGATCTTTTACTTGTGTAAGAAGGGACGGTTTGAGACAGGGTATAAAGTTTCCAAGGAGAGTGTGAGAGTTCACAAGATTCCGGATTTCAGTACACTAAAGTATTTGGTGGAAGGGTTGGTGCAGAGATCAAAGTTGAAAGATGCAAAAGGGATGAGCAGGACAGTGAAGAAGAAGTTCCCTCCAACTTGGTAAAAGCTTGGACCAAGCTAGAGGAGGATCTTGGTCTGGCTAAACTAGAAGCCGGTGATAAGAAGGTCAATCATACTTGTTAGGCTCAGTAGTTGGATGGTGATGGATGATTTTGTTTGCTGGAAGTGTTTATACATTTCCATAATTTATGAGGGCTTTTTGATCATTAATTTTCTCTTGTTTATCATAAATATGTGAGCTCACACTTGATAATTGGATTCTACCATTTTTTATGACCTTTATAAAGTTGATAAAGAGCTCTACATGAAGATTGTAAGCGTACGTTTGGAGGATCTGCAAATGGTGAATTCTATGAGTTGAATGTCCTGTTAATCCATTGCTTTGTTCCTCTCAGTCTCTCTCAGATATCTTTCTCAGACGTTGTAATCATAACAGTAACGGGTGGTTAATATGAACATTTTGATCTCTCTTCTGTAATGCCATTAATCAAATATGTTGCCACAGCTTTGACAAATAATGATGGTTTAGTGTTAGGTTCTTCCTCTACTAGTTAATTTGAAATATTGAGTTGCTCTATTCAATTTAGCTTTGAAGATTAGCTAAAGTGATTCTTCAAAAGAAAAAAATGACACTTCTATTGGGATGGAAATAATATTTGATCTGGATGTAATTATACAATTTTGAATTGTTTGATTGGCAAGTAATTAGCATGGAATTAGATATAACGAAATGTAATCCCCTTTCTCATTATTTGACAGAAAAAGGATGCCCGATGGCGAATTCCTTTCATATAACTGAAAAATTCGAAAGGGGAAAAGAACTAGCTGGTAAGTCACGTATCTACGCTCTCATAGTTTATCTCTCGTCATCCCTTTCAATGCTTATAAATTTTTATTTCGGTTGTCACTAATTGATCACGCCTTTGATGATTTACAGGCTTATGCCGATTATGGTCATAATAAGGTCAACTTTCTTTTGGTTTTGCGCATCAAAGATCAGTTTTTATTTTAATCATGGTGCAGCATTTGTTGTTTAGTACTTAATTTATTGAACAAAAAGTAGGGCTTCACGGTGGGTCGCATGTGCCTTTACATTAATTTAATCATATTTCTTCTCTGCAATTTGCAATTGGAAAGTGCTTAATTGGCTCTTCCCTAATCCCTACACATGGAGTTTGTCTTTTTTCTTTTTTCTCCATCCTCTTTTAGTTGGCCTGACTGATATAATAACATTTTTAAACCAAAGGTTAAGGTTGTGCATTGCCCCATTCGGAAACCTCGT
This sequence comes from Nicotiana attenuata, assembly GCF_001879085.1. Lineage (NCBI taxonomy): Eukaryota > Viridiplantae > Streptophyta > Magnoliopsida > Solanales > Solanaceae > Nicotiana > Nicotiana attenuata. Next base: position 61,548 of record NW_017670850.1, on the reverse strand, counting down.
TGCTGAGCTGTCACTGTCAACTCCACTTGTTCGTTTCTATTGTCTATCTATAGTACTAATTGAATATTTAGTCATATTTTAGTGGGTTCATATGAGAATCATCAACAATTTACCACCAGATTGGAAAGTGCTACCTTTTCAAATCATGCTATCTGGAGCCGTGATAGTCGCTTTACAGTTAAAGCATCTAATCACGTACCTAATACACTACTGTGATCAATTGTATTTCCTATGTACGTGGAATGATACAGGATGGAGTAAATTTATGGAGGATATTTGAGATATCCATCTCTTTGTACTTTAGAACTTGAACTATAGCTGGGTTTTAAGTGATCTAAGTTCTTCCGGAACGATAGCCGAATAACAGAGCTAAGTATTAGGACGTGTATTAAGTTTTTCAAGTTGTAAAAGGTGTAGAATATTTCACATGGTTGAGTGAATGAACTGCTGTCTCCTTATATGGTTTTGGCTAATCTTCACTTCATGAGTTAGCTTTTGCGGTAAAGTTAGGCGCAAACTTCATTTTCTTTATATGGTATCAGATCTAGACCCGTTCCTATTCTTTCTTTACCCAATGATTGGGATCTCATTGTTATGTTGTCCATGCTCCAAATGCCCTGTCTTGTGAGTAATTGAACATCTTCATTAACTTATACTGTATTCTGTGATGCTTTCTAAGATCATACTCTTTTATATGTAAAAATTGGAGATTTCATTATACACAAAAGCACCTCTTGATTATTGTACAAAGATGAGATTTTCTTAAAAATAAATGTCACAATAAGTCAGCGCATATTATGGTCCTTTCTTTGTAGTAATATATTAGCAAGCACCTTCTGGTATAGACCTGGATAGCTGAACTTCATATATAGTTTCCATCTCCTCCCACTGTTCATCTGCATGCACAATGGGCTTTAACATGCAGAGAGGTGTTTAGCCCCTCATATCTTTTAATTTCAAGTAATGTTATATGGGAAAGAAGGAGGAGGGATCAAGAGCACGAATAATTGCTTAAGGTACAATAACTTCAATTTATTTAGCATCTCTAAAATGAAATCTAGACGTATACTATTGAAAATACAACTTCCAGGATTATATTTCAACCTGTGGCGAACAGTTGAATTTATAGTACTACTACTACTACTACTAATTACACATAAGAGTGCAAATCTTATCTACATATCAACATGTCTAGATATTTGGGCCAATATTTTTATTCTGAGAAGCATGACCAATACCCGGACTGTGTCCTGCTTTGAGATCGTTTACGCTTCCTTCAACAGTGTGCTTTGGTTGATAATTTGCTTTTGCTCCTGAAGAAGAATGTCCAATACCTGCACTATTTCCCGTTCCTGTTGGTGTGTAGTTGATTTTTCCCATAACTGGTGAAGCATCACCAGTAAAACTTTGCCTCCCAAGAGTTTCTTTTTCCATCATGCTATCAGCAGAGTGAAATTCGTGTTTCTTCAATTCTTTCAGTTGTCTTCCTTCAGTCATTAGAACGAGGTGGAAAGAAACTACTGCAAGAAGGAAACTAAATACACAGATATGTTTGATACATGCCATAACTAGAGAGGCAATTTCTGTAGAGGTACTTAAAGGTGAAATGGCTCTTTGAATGCTTAATTTTTTTGCTTGTGAAAGAAGCAAAGAGAACTAGCACCACAGGAGAGAAAAGTAATGGGGTTTCAAGTTTTCTATTGAGATGATATCTAGCTTGGTCTTTGGGTGAAGAATGTTTTCTGTTGTTGTGCTACCTGTGTATATATAGGAACGAGAACTTTCCTATGCATGTAAGGTCATCAATATTTTATTACTCTATACTTTTTCTAAAATTTAAAATTGCCTTCTTGTAAGGACAATTTGGATGGTTCATGGTCCTTCAATAAGTTTGGAATGCTTTTAACTTGTTTTGTAAATGGGCCGTCACTGATCTTTAGCACTGTATTTCGTTGTTACTTCTTTCCTAGTTCTTTTGTGGTCCATCAGTGCTTCTTTCATTTCTTTGTCCTCTTTACAACTCAACTAAGAAGAGTTATTTGTTGTAGGAAGAAGGATAAGGAGCTTAGTTTATTGGATCTAAATTAACCCAATATTCTTAACATGGGGTGTAAATATACGTGAAAAGTTATTATTAAAGTTTTAATAACTATTAATTGTGAACCTGTAATTATATTTGAAAAGTGCAATAAGTTCAATGGTAAGAAGTAAGAACTTATAAAATGAATTCATTAAGTTTATATTCAGAATCATCTCTGGTCATAACTCATAAGTCAACATTGAATTATGGGGTAAAAAATCTATATGATGTTAGTGCACCCAACTTACACTAAAAATATAATGCTTTGACCTGCTTGAGTCATGCGTTCGTTTGGTTGGCTAGTATTTATTGCATTGTAAAGTGTTTAGACTTGTAGTAAGGCTGATAGTTGGATGTACAGTAGCCTCTCTTTTTATGCATGCAGCTTTATTGTTTCTAAATAGCAAAGATAGCTAAAGATCTTCAGATTTTAGGCTTATAATAACAAAATTATGTTCAGCCGGCCGTCCCACCACTGAAATATCAACTTGAAAGATTGGATTCTTTAGTACTTCCCACTTGTCTGTGCTTAAATTTTTTTATCTGGGTGGTTTATATGCAAGTTCTGACGCTTTTCAGTACACAAATTTAAGTGAAACCCATCTTATTCTAGTTCATTTTAATTTGTTTATGGTACAGAGTACTCCATGATTAGTTAGCTGTTGAAAGGTTAAGACTCCAAATCTATGGTAACCATGATCATTCCTATTTCAGCTGTATCAAAAACCTGTGAAGGGCGGTTAAGGTCGTTTTCTTATAATCTGCTAAAAGTAGCTTTCCAGAAAATTAAAAAGCCTTTTCTGCTCCTTTTCTCTCTATATGTTTTGAGCTCATTCTTATTTTAGTCCTTTTGTATCAAATTTGGCTGGAGAAGAGAACTTATGAAATGTAGAGTATTTCTTTTATTGCTTGCTGCATACTTATTTATGCTCAATCATAACTATATATGCATTTGACAAAGATATTCTTCACAATGCTGTTAAACACAATTATATTTTCCTTTTGGATCTTGGGACTTCCCTTATAATGTTCATTAATTGCTAGTTGCTTCTCATTTGTTGGCTACTCCTATTCATTTTCTCTTTGCATTAGTATGAAATTGGAGCTCTATGTTTTCCTGGGATCAAATAATATTCTGTTGAAAAGTAAAAGCACCAAGATGCGGCGTACGCACGGGTGCCTTGTTAATATGATTTCTGCTTAAAAGAGCACCAACCACTAACCCAAAAAGTTGATTGCTAATGGATGGCTTAAATAAGCTATGGGTAGTTGACTGAAACTAAGTGATCATTAGTCTGGATTTTAATTTGTTGTGGTCCTTTTCATTTATATCATCTACACTTTGACTCTTCCTTTTCTTGTCCATAGTAGTAATAAATTCAACTGTCATGATCCCTTATCCTTTTTAGGAATTTTCAAATTGATGTGACATCTCTGATACTTTTACTTTCTAGTACTATACTATTAGTTTAATGAGAACTGTTTTAGCTTTATGTTGTTGTCTCTGGTTAATTTATTTTCCCTAATGAGGATCAGTTATATCGTGGATTTATGTTGTTAACCTTCTATCTTCTCCAATATGAGATTCTAATTCAACAGGTCACATTCTATTCTTTTCTGCTTCTTTCATTTGTCATATGGACTGGAGATTTGATATAGAGTTTGGAGGAAATTAAGGGATTCCTTGATATCCTTAGCTCTATTTAGCTCATCTTAGTCCAATATTATATGAAATAAAATAAAAATAAAGTTATTACTCTTGCTTCTGCTAGTTAATTCAATTTTGCAGCAAATTTGCCTGGTTTTTCCAGAACTTCAGCGACTGCCAGGGTTCCATGAATCATGATGGTTTTTTTCATGCTCAAGTTGGTGCCAAGCTTCTCTTTTTTCTTTACCCCATATTTCTCTTTTCACTAAGTACCACCTTCTTTCTTTTTGTCTTTGATAGTGTTTTTTCTTTCTCGTTTTGGGTTATCATCTCATAGTTCCCCCCCCCCCCCCCCCCGGGGGGGGGTGGGGGGTGGGTGTAGAATATTTTGTCTGGTGAATACTAAAATTAATTTGGTAACTACAGAAGCCACCTACTTGTGAGGGCCATAGCACTCTTCTTTGTCTCAAATAGGTTATTACTACTTGTTTCAAGTAAGTCAAAATAAACCAAATGATACCTTGGAAGTGGGATATGCAATTCATTGACTGTCCCTTTCCTCATTCTCTCTATAAACTGAAAAATGGGAAAGGAGATTCTTTCAATAAGGGCATGGCTCCTCGAGTCCTGGAAGCCTCTCTTTAGTGCTGGCCCACCAAATTGCAGAAGACACAAATGATAGACTATATTACTACTAGAAAACAAAAGCATTTTGTTTCAGCTTTTGCTAGGCTGTGATTCATGAGTGCTGTTGGTAGCTCAAATGGTTATTATAGTATAAATCACCAAAAAGAAGACGGTATAAAGGTCTTTTGCATGTCTTTTGAACCAAAAAGGTTTATAGGTTTTTAATGTAGTAGTTGCTTTTACCATTATAATTCATCTTTCCTCCTTTTGCCTATTCTCAAGTTAGATGGTTAGTCACGCCTTGCAGTTTTTTTGTTGAATATTCAGAGATGCGCCAACTACCAAGGCACATGTTAGAATTTTGGAGAGACTGCAGATTTTGACAACTATGCAGACATTTACCGAGAGATCCTTTTCCCACATCTTTGGGTAATTGCTTTAGTCTTTTGGCCTTAGAGACATGATATATGCACTGACAAGATTATATATCTTAATGTAGAATGATAACATGTTTGTCATGGTATTTACACTGAGAAAGATCATCAATGAAACAAATTGAACTCGATGCGACCACGGTTTAATTAAGGCATAAAAATACACTTAGAAGAAGGGGAAAAAAGAGGAACAGAAGGAAAAATTTGGAAGGGAATTTAGACTCTGTCCAATTTAGAAGTCAAGGAAGAAAAAGAATGAGGAGTTCATGGAGGCAGTGTCATGAATCAGTGTAAGAGTGTAACTGTGAGAGTGCCGGCACAAAAAAAAGAAAAAAATTCTCGACTATCAGCAGTTCATAATATATACTGTTAATGTGCTAACATTATCTGAAGAAATACTAAAAGATGTCTGCATTAACCTAAGCTTGCAGGTGGTTACAACAACAATAACATACCCAGTAGTAGGAAAAGAACCCAGTTTGAGGGAGGGAATTTATTTCTCTCGATGAAATGAGATTTTATAGTCTAAAGGCTATATGTTCGCAAGATGTTAATATTTTGGTAGACTTCTTCATCTCTGTATAAGTATTAGACATTTTCGATCACCAATTTAATATAGTTCTATGCACTTCATGCAATTTCACTGTTCTCTTCGCTCATAGTAGGTTACAGAATTTGTCACTGCAAAGGCATCATATTGTAACTAAGACCACTTGTTATTAACATGAATTTTTGAAGATTATGAATTAAGACCAAGATTTCATTTTGAATATTGTTAGTGTATAACTTGATTTGGACCAACTTAATTAAGAAGAATGGTGGACGACTTAACTTTACGAGGTAAAGAATTTCACTAGGAGTTGATATAATGTGATGTAACTAATCGTACCTTCATGCAATCGTATTAAAATGCCGTTAATGATAATAAAATCCTAATTCCGAAAACAGAAAGCCTGTTTTTCCTTGAAGAACTTGCCAGTATCTTGGTCAAGTTTAACGTCAAGTGACTGTTTATTAATGCAAGTTTTGAACTGTGATACGTCATATGAGCACAGCTGAGAAAGTTAAAACGTATGTTTGTGTACTTCATGCAGAAAATTATAAACATAGTCCTCTGAACATTTTTCTGTTATGAGACTTAAATAGGTAATCTGCTAATAATATTCGAATGCCTAGATTTGGTCATGATATAAAATGAATTACATTTATACATAGACATGAAAACCTATATATATGTAGCATAACAATTGATGCACGTAGCTACAGCCCTTAGTTCCCTTTAAGAGAATGACCAATCCCAGGGCTATGACCAGGTCCCGAAGGAGTGAAGCCATCGGCATGACCAGGGGGAGGGGGCTGAGACACTATCTGAACCGGACTTGGCGGTGTTAGTGCTAGTGGGGTTGCAAGTGTGCCCATATTGTCAATTAGTGCCTTCTCTGTTGCATAGACTTGCATGTTTCCGTTGTACTGTTTCATCTTTTCAGTTTCTCTTTTGGTTAATGCTACTGTGTGAACATAGGGTTTAGAGGGATCATTTGCATTCTCAAACTTCAAGTATCTTAGCTTCCCTCAATAGATTGAATAATGTAAGAGAATAAGATCATGGAGAGGAAAAGGTTAGCAAGGATCAATTTATTGATTTGAGCCATGAAGAGAGTGATAATGCAATTGATGCTATTTGTATGCTTGAACTGCAGCTATTTATAGATGGAAAGCAAGCAACATGAGGGCTATTGGGTCCTTACTAGTTGGAGATTCTCACATGCATGAGGACAGAGATGTGTTGGAGTAACTTTTTTCATTTTGTTTGCAAAATATGTATGGAATGTGTGGTAGAAGTCATAATGACAGCAGTGGCAGATTTGTTCCTACCACTGAATCCATGACTGTTTTGATATTATGGGTTCATAATTTAATATTTGTTGAAATAATTATCATATGGAGTATATAAATTGTGTACATAAACACACACCTGAGTTCAATTGAACCCATTAAACTTATATTGCATCTGCCTCTGAATGACGGTCTTTTTCTCTGTTTTTTAAGCCAATTAGCCATCCATGCAAAATTTTATATCCCTTCTTTGCTGCCCTCTTTGCTAAGATAACTTTTTTGCAGAAGATTCAATTTCACAACATTTGGAGAAAGTCGAAAAACTTCATGTTATATATTATATTAAAGGACATACGTTAGTGGGCTATTTAGACTTCTGAAAGCCCACCCGTCACGGTATATCAAAATGTTGTTCTAATATAGTGGAGTATAGATTATTATTCATATATGTTCCACTGGTTTCCCTCTTTTGTTAGTACTTTATATTTTCAGTCAAGCATGCTCACTTTCCAACTGGAGAATCTGATAATATTCTCTCTACTTTGCGGCCTACCTATTGTATATTACAATTTAGCTCTATTTGCTAGTTGCCAACATCGATTTAGGTGAAAGAGTTCGTTTGAGCTTGAAGATTTTGGTGGTAGTAAATTGTGCAAAGTTCAATCAGTCAAGATGAATATTGTTGCATACATTAGGGGATCAACTAGAAATCTTTATTGGGCCAAGAGAGATAAACTGGTTGGGCTACATACAACCTTGGTCCAGAATCAAACTGAAAAACTGTACGCCAACCTCCTCCACCGCCAGTCGCACTGATTTTCTCGTCGTTCGTTCTTTTCCGTTCACATAGTTGATGGTCCATTTGATGAAACTACCAGCTATGTCCATTTATAAGTTAAGTAGCTTATTACAAAAATTGACAATTTTATTAAATATTAACATTCAAAGTTACCAATATTAGTCAATTAGTTATTTGTAGCAAAAAAAAGGTCAATTATTTGCTTTCTTTTGAGTATGTATTATTAGAATAGATTGGGTATCTTAAGGAGTTTGAATCTCAGTTTTGGGATGATTTGGCGGAGTTTTGAGGTGGTTTGAATTGAAAATTCAAAGTAGAAGATGAAACATGAAAAAAATGATATGTGTACTGTGTATTATTTGTGTGTGTATATATATATATATATATATATATATATATATATATATATATAATTCAAATGAGCAAATAATTAAGAGCAATATTATCATGCTAATATATTTTTTTAACAATCCGCGCATCGCGCGGGTACTAATACTAGTAATTTTAAAATGAGAGAATCAGATGAAAACTAGAAGCAAGAAACTCGACGAAATGTTGGTCTTTTCTTAACTTTTATTCATTTTTAGTGCGATGCGGTCTGGTGGTCAATCAAAGAAAGTTATTTCTTCTTTTCCTTTCGTATTTCCTTTTGCTTATATTTCCTTTTTTCATCTTTTTCGAAAATACCATTATGGCTCGTGAATAAGGGAAAAAAAAAAGTTAAACAAGGAAGGACCTTTAATAGGATTGAAACTTCAATAATACATGATAGAAAGAGTTATGACACAATTAAATCAACCCAAAGAAGTAGTTTAGGTGAAAATATGTAATAATAATCATGGTTAAGAGAGGAAAAAAAGGTTTCAAGCTGAGTAGGACCAAGACGGAATACTTCGAGTATAAGTTCAACGATATGTCGGGGGAAGAGGACGTAGAAGTGTGGCTTGACTCACAATCATCCCTAAGAGAGAGAGAGTTTCAAGTACCTAGGGTCTATTATCTAGGGAGATGGGGAGATCGACGGGAATGTCACACACCGTATCAGGGCGGGGGGATGAGAAAGAGGTTAGCGTCTGGAGTCCTGTGTGACAAGAATGTGCCACCGAAACTTAAATTTAAGTTCCGTAGAGTGGTGGTTAGACTGTCCATGTTGTATGGGGTTGATTGTTGGCCAGTCAAGATTTCACATATACAGAAGATGAAAGCAACAGAAATAAGGATGTTGAGATAGATGTGCGGGCACACTATGATGGAAAAGAGTAGGAATGAGGAGATTCGGGAGAGGGTGGGTGTGGCCCCCTTGGATAACAAGATGCGGGAAGCGAGACTTAGATGGTTCGGGCACGTGCGGAGGAGCATCATGGATGCTCCGGTTAGGAGGTGTGAGCGGTTGGCTCTGGCAGGTACGAGAAGAGGTAGAGGGCGACCTATGAAGTACTGGGGCGAGGTGACCATGCAGGATATGGCGCGACTTCAAATTTTCGAGGACATGGCCCTTGATAGGAAGGCGTGGAGGTCGAGCATTAAGGTTGTAGGTTAGGTGGTAGTCGAGCGTTTCTCCTCGCTGTGCCGGCTAGTCTGATAGTATTTTGTCTAGGACTGCTAGCGATTTTTGTTGAGTTTCACATTTTTGCTGCCTTTCACATTTTGGCCTTTCTAGTTATTTCCTGTCTTTTACGATGCTGATACTATTTTTCTGGTTTCTGTTGTTGTTACGGATCTATTGTCTCTGAGCCGAGAGTCTCCCGGAACAGCCTCTCTATCCCTCTGGGGTAGGGGTAAGGTCTGCGTACACTCTAATCTCCCAAAACTTACTAGTGAGATTCTACTGGATTATATATATATATATATATATATATATATACATGTATGTGTGATGCATGCGTGATACATGTTTGATACACGTGTCGCAGAAAAAAGAAATTGACTCGATTTTAACTACGAAATTTGATACCAAATCAATCCAAATCACCTCCGATCTTCTTCAAAATTTTTATATTGACTCATCTATATGTTTTCAATGAACTTCAACCATACCTATTGAAATAGTTATTTTTTGCTTAGATTTTAGAATCTTGTATATATATTTTTTGTATTTCATCACCTTGTTTGCTACCTTATCTATGAAATTATCTTTCTGTCTTGCATCTAATGTTGCTGATCACGCTTAAAAATATGGTAGGAGATCTTTACATGTAATTCTTGGAGAGAAAGAACGGTAGTTATTTGGGTTTTCAATTTTTATATGTGCTTGATTAAATTTGATAAATTTATGATTAATGGCTAGAAGTTGGTAAGTTGGAACTTATTTGGGACATTTACATAAGATTCCCTTAATGAAAAAATTGAATCTCTTCCTAGTTTTGAACATTGCCCAACCTTTGTGAGGTAGGAAAACGACCAGTTTTTTTAGAATTAGTATCAAATTATTTTGTACTGTTTTGTATCCCTGCTTAGCCACATCATTGATATGTGTTTTGTAAAATAATAGTAGTATATATTTTTTATTTTACAAAGTATAAAAGTAGTTTAGTGCTTCTTTTGCTTTTTTTTTTTTTTTTTTTTTTTTTTTTTTTTTGTAAAAATAGTACGTATATATTTGATTTGCAAATCCTTAGTTAGCTTTTCCATGATTGCACGTAAATGATATATTATTCTGACCAGCTGTAAAAACTAGCCCTCTTTGCTTCCAGCTGTTAAAATCGTTAATAGCAACATCCAGGAGTTTCACAATCCGGCGTTTGTTAAAAGGGTTAACAGCAAAACCTAGGAGTTTCACAGTTGGAAAATTTTGAAAACTGTCTTTCAGATCAATCAAGCCTTCCAAAAGTTTTATCTGAATTTGATGGAAAATGACATCTTCGTCTTAGAAACTTAATAAATAAGTTAAAATCTTTCTTGACATCTGAAAACAACGCAAAGTGTAGTTCCGTCCAGCTATGCAGAAACCAGGAGGCACATGAAAGAAATGAAGATTTATCAAACACAAAAGCGTTACAAAAAAATGCTGGACCTTTGTAGTAGGAGTAGGACCAGCCAGAATCATTAGAAGTTTAAGTAGAATTACAATGCATCTACTTTCACATTTCTAGTTGTTTCTTTATTAAATTACAGATAAAGGCAACACTAAAGGAACAAAGGAGAGAAAATATTTCCTGCAGATCGCCTTTGGCCACTGCCCAACTCTACTTCACTATACACTTCAGTGTGGAATAAAACCTACAGATACATGAGAGAGTAAAACTTGGTACTATGCCGAGTTTCGACTGATTTACAGAGTCGAATGCAACAGGAAGCTTTTCCAAGTTGAGAGTATACCAGTCAGCTTTTGCAAGAAAAACAGTTGATATCTGCACCTCCTTCATCGATCAATGATAGTGAGAATTTTTTTCTTTTTTATTAGATGATGGAGAAATCTCCCAGGACTAGCAAGACGGACAGTTAGTTATGAAGCCACTCTACTCTTCTCCATGTAAATATCGCAGCACAATCCAACTCGTGACGTGTGCCTAATCCACACATCAGGTGCTAATCTCTTACCACTGAACCAAAGCCCTAGGGACTGAAAGTGACAAATTAATAGTCAGCTTGGAGGAATCTCTCGTAGGCTGTTCCACTCAAGGTCTTGTTCACATCATCCCAATTCTTGATATGTTCCCTCAATGGCCCGTTATGTATCTTAACTTGACGGCTACTTAAATCCATCTCAGGCAATCTTAGAAACTCGAGAACGTCTACCAATTTCTGTAATAAAAGCAGGAAATATGAGCTACATAGATGAAACAAGATTGCAAAATATTACTGTGTTAGACGATGGAAAATTTTATTGGTTTCTCCAGCATAGCAAGCTATGGAAGTTGGTGATACAAAAATCAAACAAAAACGCCTTTACTTTTTTTGGAAAGGGAAAGTTAAAGAAGCTCGACTAAATTTGCAATTTGAGTATGTATTTAGTGAAACTCCCAGGAAGTATTGCAGGACAAAAGTAATTACAAGTTCAAGAATTTTAAAGAAGGTTCTTACAGCTCGATTTCTGACAATATCTTCATAATACAGAATCATATGCCGAGTGCTATTGAAGTATTCCAGTGCCTCACTGGCTGCTACCTCCATTTTCTTTAAATCCGTGATCAACAATGTTGTATTGATTTCTGGTTTATACTTTGCAAGAGTACCAGCCTAGGTAAATCAGCAAAGTGATTAGATTGGATATTATGTCCATGTGCCTGCACTGATAAAGAGGGATGGGTTCGAGAAGATACCTCTTCAGGTGAATGCACATGAGACTTGTGTGTTCCATTCAAGAGTTTGGCATACCGATCATACGAGTTTGAAAGCACTGAAACCATGCGTCGCAGCAGATTCCTTCTAAAGAGAAATATCACAGAAACGCCTTTTTCATTGAAATACTCAACAATTTCCTTATGGTGTTGTATCAGCCCCTGCAATGGCCATATATAAATCAGAAAATTCTAGCAGGCCAATGAAGCATTATCCACACATCTTGCTTTTTATGTGCTGAAGATGTGACATAAAAGAGCATTTGTTTGTTTTATCACAAATAATATCCTTATCCATACATGGTAAACTAAAGTGTATCTTTACATGAAGTAAGAAACAGTACAAGGAATAAAAACTAAAAATCTCACAAATTGATCCAGCAGGCAAGACAATCTGCTCTTTAACAAAGATCTCCTATTAGCTATTAGCTACCAAAAGCCTAATTTCCTAACTTTATTATGAAGATTCAGATTCATATAACCTACCTTGTGAATGTACCACGAACTTCAGGTTCAAATTGTTTAAAGCTTCAACAGATATTATTAACATTGGAAGAACAAGATGACGTCTTCAACAAATTTGAGAACTCCCACAGCTTGCCTCATATTGTTATATTCTTTCAGAGAAAAATATGGCAACCTAAAGGAACATCCAAATGTACTTCTTTTCGAAATGTAAAGGAATTGCTCACGCAGAAAAGTGAAGTATTTCTTCCATGCATACTCTTTCTTTTGTGTCACACATAGTTGAGTACTCACAATCTCACCAGCTGAACTACTAAACCCCATATTGAACACGGTTCGTTCAATCTGAGACGCACTGTTTAAACCTGACTTTGATGCACGATCAAATTGAACAAAAAAGGCACCTGTTACAAGTTCCGCAGAGAAAGAACCTAATCCTAAATGGATCTCCACCATAAATTATATTTCTATAATATTCGTCGAATATCTTATTTCGAGCAGTACAAATTGTGATTGGGCGATGGAAAACCTTTTGATACAATTAGAACTAACGGAATCCTATGGCACCCTCTTTTTAAGAACCATGGAGATAAGAATCCATTTAAACAAAGATCAATACAAAGATACAGATCTTAAGAGGTCACATTAAATGAACACCTACAACCGTCTTCTCTCCATATACAAAATGCTAAATTGATGAATCATCTCCTACAAATATATTTTAACTTTAGTCATATCCTTTCGATATAAGATGACTTAACTGTCTCTTCATTAACTAGAGAAGCTTCTTCAAGTAAATAGTGATATTTTCTTCAATTAAAAAGTGAAAACAAAAACAACTAGTAGGAAGACGAGATTTATAAGATTCTTCAAATCATCAAGAGAGAGAGAGAGAGATACATTTAGATCAAATTCTTTATAACCATTACATGAAATAGAGCCTTCTTGCAGAATTCTTGTGCTTTATGCACATAATGCTTCTTGTTTACAAGGAAAATAATAATTTAAATAAAAAAACACCAATACCTCTGTGATTGATAAGAACAGTTCTATATAATTATTTTTATTTTTATTTTTGATAAGGAGAAAAGAAAATAAACCATCGCTAATTTGCAACTTTAAGTGATAGATGTGCTTATAGCCCTTTTCATATCTCAGATCAATAATTAACAAAAAGGTACACATCATTTATCACCAGCTAGTCTTAACAGTTTGGTGAAGCTTGAGGGAAGGCATACTCTCCTGGTGTTTGTATTTGAAGTATTCTGAAATTGTCAAGCTTAATTCTAGAAGCTGTAATAGATGAATGTACTTTTGTCCAATGCTTAAAACAGCTTGAAATAAGAGAAATGCAAGGTATACACCAACGTAGCAGGCGCAAACGCTAGTAATTATCCCCCTTTTTACAATTAATTTTTCCTGATAAGTACATAACCTTCTATGCTAGACATCAAGTACAAGAGAGCTTTTCCCCTTTCAAACTGACGATCAGGCGCCAAATAATAAAAGATTTACTTTAGCGATCAGTTAACTAAGTTCAAACACTGTGAATCTTAAGAAGTTCAATACATGCCTACCCTTGGATACAACAATATTGATCCCTGCCTAGAACCTTTTAAGGTAACAAAAAGTTATTACCTGATTAAGCATCCACTTGAAGCCCACTGCAGCTGAGCAGTGATTTTTGGAAGCACTTGTCAAAAAGTCCAAATTGTAAACTGTCTCCAATGTCCTCAGGATTGAAGAAGCATTTTCTCTCCTATCTTTGACAGAAAATATTTCACCATTGGAGCTTACATTTATATGACTATTCAATAGTGTCTCGAACCATCCACTCCCAGACCTCTGCATTGAGAGAATGGCAAAGAGCCGTACAGGATTACACACACATTCAGCCCTGACAATAGAGATGAAATGAATTTAGGCAAATTCGTGTAAGACGGGAACTTAAGAACCAATCCAAAATTTCTCTAGCACATACCGGCTAAATGTTTTCGGCTTGGGATAATGCACGTATGGCACTTGGGATAGATCAATGTCATAGTTATGGCGAGGCCTTTGTATGACTTCAATGTTCAAGTATTTACTTGTTTTCTCGGTGCTAGTTTGTTTAAGACAAATTGAACATATATAAATACCAAAAATCAGTGTGAACACTACTACAACCATCCTTAGCAATGCTGTAGATTTCTTGGGAGGTTTTATGATGATACTGTCCTGTCATTTAAACACAAGCCAGTAGTCAATGCAAATGATCCGTGGGTCAGAAAAATGCCAAGTTACTAATCATTTTGACTCAGAAGGATACTAGTTTCTTTTAGGTTTAATTAAAATAAGCTTAAGTACATGCTACATAAGGAACAAAAGGGAAACAGAACCAAATTGCAAGGAAATGTGATTTTTTTTTTTAAATAAAAAGAAAAGAAAACTATCCGTAACAGTTATTGGAAAAGCAGCAGGTACTTCGACTGTTCGACATAAAGCAACTAGCACCGGCACAAATTAAGAGTAAAGATAAGATAGATCAAACACATGTCAACCGAAACAGGCCAAAAATAGACTCATCCTCTGAAAGTAATGAAAAAGTAAAATTTATATTTACATTGCATTGCAAGCTCAAAATATCTGCTAAAGTTGACAACTTTTTATTAGAAATTGGAAGAACAAATAGAAGAGAATGCAAAAAAAAATTCCACTGTACAAATAATTATAGTGAAATTTTTGGGTAGAGGAATATACCCCAAGATATGTTTGAACCCAACAAAACATTTTTTTTGGGGGGGGGGGGGGGGTGGAGTATGGTTCCAGCTTAAACAAGAATGTAAATGCAACCAAAGAACAAATATTTAGCTGGATCTCTGCTTAACATAGGCACATGAATTAGAAGTAGAGAACAAGAAGGGAAAGCTAAAAAGACAAACCTTTGTAAAGAAACAAATTTCCTCAGCCATTATTAGTTCCTACTTGTAAAGAAGCGAACAAAAATCAAAAGGGTCTTTGTACAGAAACCTCAAAATCTTGAACTAGTATTCTTCATTCACAGTATACTCAGCAGGCTAAAGACCTCTTCAAAATGCCTCAGCCGCTCTGTATGTAATAGAAAAGCAGAAAGTTTGAGCAAAGTTACTCGTGCAGAACAAAGGACATTAAAGGGGTCAACAGTCCAAAGCTCTAGCTTTAAGAACCAGACTTGTTTATTTTTGCTGGTTTACTTGCTTGTTTTGCTGGTCTTTTTCAATTCTGATTTCCAAAGGGGAAGAAAAAAATGAAAAATAGAGAATAGTGGTGGGGTGCTTCTTCGGCGCAGTCCCACTTATGACCCCAAGTTTGTTGTGTTGGGTATATTACTTGTCATCCTACTTTTAATGCCGTAATCTAATATGGTAAGTACATTATGTAGTTTATGTTTTAGGTTTTGTTTCTCCTTTTCTGGCATGCTCAGGTTAGGTTGATGCCACCCTCTGACTTGACTTTTGTCTTGTTTCAACTTTACCCCACATATTTGACAATATGTATGTTTTTCTAATTTATTTTTTATATAAACTTTATTTTAAAAAGTAGTATAAGTAATTGTACATTTTACAAGTAGAGTAAGTAACTGAAAGATGGTTATATTATCTGTTACGATCTATTAATTCCACGGAGAGTAGTATAAATTTTTTTACACTCTGTATACAACACAAATCTTAGTTGAATCCAAAAATACACTCGCAACCTTACTGGTCCACGTCGATAATAGAATCCATGTTTTTTCCATCATATCACTTGTATCTAGCAAGGCTTTTCTAGAATTTGCATCTTTTAAGAATTATTTTACCTTACAAAGACATTTCTTTGTCTTCTCAATTACAGAAAAAACCAACAAAGTGACGTGGAAGGAAGGTGGAAATAAATACATAGTACTCCAGTTTACTTTTTTCAATTCCACTATATCCTCTTCTGTCTTACTTCTATCTTTTCAATTTTGCATTTTTCTGTTTTCTTTCATTCATTTGTTGTTTCTTCATAATATCCAAACATGGGTGGTTGGTAAAGATGTGTCATAAAGCGTTAAACTAATCTGTTGGGAGTTGGAACTGAAAGAAAAACAGGAAAAATTCTTCACGCAATCTCCTAATTTTAAATGGAGTTAGATTTTACTTTACCTCGTAACGGTGTTAGAAAGGATAAAAAATGGTACTCCTCTTTGGATTTACTTCGGTGTAGAGTGTAAACCAGCTTTAAACTCTTTGGAAACGACTATTTGGCGACAAAATTTCATGAAGCTAATAAGTCTATTTTTTTTTTTTGTTTTTCCGCCTAGAGTGGAAAGGGTATTATCACTTTTAACTCACGTCAGAAATTATTTATATTCGATAGCCGGAAAAGAGTATAAAATTTATATAATTTTTGCATATAACATACAAAATATATCTATATATATATATATATATATATATATATATATATATATATATATATATATATATC
>NW_017670850.1:44413-44889 GCF_001879085.1 Nicotiana attenuata | reverse complement strand
TATATCGCCTATTATATTAAGAGCGGGTATACAGTGTCATTTTCGTGTGAAAACTTATATCCCTGATTAAATTTAAATTGGATTTTTTTTATTTATATGCAAAATTTTAAACTTATTTACCCGGTTTATCTAAGTTTTTCCATCTATAGAAAGCAACTAAAGTTTTTTTACAAAATATATACAAATTCGGTCGAAATCTACAATTAAATATAACTTAAATATAATTTTTTCTTTACAGAATCCGATCAAAAACTATAATTTTCATACAATTTATATACAATTTGTATACAATTATGTTAATTGTATATATTTTGTATGTTGTTTATACAACCGAAATACAAAAAATAGATAATTTGTTTATGTCATTTTCTTCGAGCTTGAATATGAAATTCTAACCAAAACCATCTCGAAACTTTATCAAATTCTCTCAAAATTTGATGTTTTAACTTCAATACCACACAAGGAGGGGGGGGGGG
>NW_017670850.1:12157-44393 GCF_001879085.1 Nicotiana attenuata | reverse complement strand
GGGGGGGGGGGGGGGGGGGGATGATTTGTGTTGTGTCCAATTTTTCGCTTAAACTGATTATGGAAGGACCTGGTTCTTCTAAGTGTTCCTTAACCTACTATTGCTGAAATAGTAAATGCGAAAAGTAAAGAACACAAGTATTTTACGTGAAAAACACCTGGCTCAAAAGGTGAAAAAACCATGGCCTACTTCCAGTGGGATTTTCTCAAACTCTTCACTAAATCACTAAGCCAAAAACTGCATTTACAAAACACTTTTGTAAACCTAGGATTAACTCTAATCCCGTTGTGGCAAACAACCTCTAATTGTTGCGACAACTTCAAGTTAACTCTAACTTGAATACTCTGAGTGCCTATTACAATTGCCTCCAAATAAAGCTGAAAGGTACAATATGAAAATACCTACTATAATTGAACTAGAATAAAAGACACTTGAAACTGGTTCTTCTATCTGGTACATGTAGCTTCAGGTTTGCACACTTGAATCACACACGAACTGCTTGCAAAATGCCTTGCTATTTTGCTCTCAATTCACGTTTAACTTCTGCGTTTGTGTATTACCGTAAAATGAGAACATCCTACAATATATAGAGTTAGTAGATAAAGAAATAACTAGAGTTCTAATGCTACTCTTCCTTGGTGGAAGAGTTCTAGTTGATCTCAACTTCTAACTCCTTCCTTATGATAATGTTCTCTTTGAGTAAGGAGTCCTTCTCTTTATCAATTATGCAACCTTTTCATTCAGGATGTATCAATTATGCCAAGTTAAGTTTATCTCCTTCACGTGCATCCCACATGCTCGAATCTGCCCGTGTCTATGCACACAAGGGATGGACCTGATTCATGCCTGAGCTTCCTTTGTCAATCTTCAAATCTAACCTTCACTTGGGCCAACAAATTTCCCATTTTTGATGATGACAAACTTTGTGCTTTCAGAAGCTTAAGCCCTATTGCAACTCAACTCAACATCAACACAATGTTAGAACATTTTACCTTTTTATCACTTATCATCAAGGACCAGGTTCATTAGGTTATAAACATCACTTGTTCAAAAGCACAACCACTTTTTCCATTTTGGCATCATCGAAAAGTTGCATAAAAAATATGAGATAACCAGATTTTAAACTTACTCATGGCCACTGGGTCTACTTCAAATGCAAATATGGATTAATCATCATAGATCTAGCTAAGAATTTTAATCATCAAAGAAATATAAACAAACAGTTAGAGCAAAAACAAAGAATTTTATTGATGATTGATAAGATTCTACCACAAAGCATAAGAAGAAATAAAAATGCTGAAAACATGAGCAGAAGAAACAAAAAATCCCGAACTGGGTCACTGGTTGATCTACACTAGGCTAGGAGGCTTAAGGTTTGGAAGAACTAGGTGCTTGGTTTTGGCTTGGAGGAGTTTCAGCATATCTTGAAGAATGCCATCATTCTTCTCTTTTTCTCTTGCCAACTCAGTTCTGAGAGCATCTCTCTCAGTCTCTACCTCAGTTAACCTCTTCTTCAGCCTCTCAATCTCAGCATTCGTAGCCCCACTTCCTTGCACCAAAACTCTGACCTTGATATTCAGTGGTACCTTCTTGGATGAACCAGGTTCTTTAGGAGTGGCATTGACTGCATAATCGCAAGCAAGCATAGTATTAATCCCAAAGTGATCCTTGCTTGTACCAACCTCCCACTTCTTTATAGGTACCTTTAAAATGTGCAAGCACATCTATGAGAATGAAGCCATAGGGAATGGCACGAGACTTGGTGCCATTGATAACCCTATCAAGAAGCTGGATTATAAATCCAGGTCAATTAATCTGCTTCCTACTATCCAAACACTCCATCAGGACCAAGTCCATGAAGTTTGCAATGTGCCTCCTTTCGTGCCTTGGCAAAATGCATTTGATGACAAATTCAAATAGCACTTTGTGGGGTGGCTTCATCTCACTCTTGTACACAGCCTTGGGCTCAAGTTTCTCCACATTGTAACTGAATTTTTTGGTAATGGCAAGGGCAGTAGGAAGGTTTTCTAGGCTTGGCCACTTAAGCTTTGTGTAGTCATTGTACCCCTCAGCAAGTACACCTAGAATTTCACCCAACTCCTTCACATTGAAAGAAATATGCACCCCTTTCACCAAGCTAGTAACCCGTTCATCCTTCACTGCAGCATTTGCCATAAATTCAACAATTTCACTCCTGGCCAATCTACCATCCATCTGAAGGACCATGTCCTTCCAGCCTGGCAATTTCAATTTCTCCAACAGCAGTACCATCCTTTCCTCCTCCAAATCCCTGAGGAGTCTACCCTTCAGAATTGTCCTCTTGCCAAACTTAGCCATCTTGTCATTCTCAGTATCTGAATCATCTTCATCTTCCTCTTCCTCTCCACTCCATTCTTCTTCCTCAACAATTTTTACTTGTTTAGTTTGCACTGCAGACCCGGTCCTTTTTGCCAGGGTGGATGGTTCAGCAGATATGGACTTAGAAGTAGACTTCTTAGTGGAAGTCTTGGCTTTCTTGGGTTTGAGAGTCTGAACCTCTACCTCTTCAATCACATCTTCATCTTGATGGACCAGGTCCATCTCATCAACGTCAATAGCCTCAACAGGCTCACCCACCTTCTTCTTCCCTTTTTCAACCTTTTTTCTTTTGCTTTCTTCTAAGGTTCTTTGTAAATCTGCCTCATTTTGCTTTAGCTGACTTCTTGTGGCTCTTCCTCTTGTGGGAGGAATTTCAACAGTGTTAGAAGGGGCAGCCTTTTTTTTCTTGTTAGCCCTAGCAGTGCCAGGGGTCTTAGCCATGGAAGTTCTCTTCTTCTTTGGATTGTAGCACTCCCTCACTTTCTTCAATAGGTCTGTGAGGGTTTCTTCTACTGATGAACCAGGTTCATCTACATTGTGCCCAATTTTAACCAGCCCTTCAACTCGCCAGACCCACTTCCCCCTGTTTTCGTCACACTTTCCTCCATTGTACCAGATTCTGCTCACAAACAGCCATTATCCCTGTATAAGGAGTGGGTGAAGAATCAACCACTCTTTTACCCGTTCCCCTTTCTTCACCACGGGCACCCTCACTCTCTTTATCTTTTTCCTTTTTATTTTTACCACCAATCCTTCTGGACTCAGAAGATTCTACATCAACCACAGATCCAACCAGAATAAACCTGTTCTCCAGATTCTCAACCAACTCAGAAATTACTTCAGTAGTAGTATTGGGCCAAGGTTGCCTGTTCTGAATTTTCTTCCCCCTCAGTAGCAGACTTGAAGGATTCTTCAGAGTTCTAGGGTTCTTGGGCTTGGCTATCTGTCAATTGAGCGTCTAATTTCTTAGATAATTCGCTCCCAGCCACTTTCTTGCGAGCAAGCATCTTAACTCTTCTTTTCTTAGGTTGAGGAGTGGTTGAAGATGAGGTGCATGGTGGGGGTGTGTCGGGGTTGTAGAAGGGTTAGTCATTGCTATGCTTGGTTCTGGAAGAAAAGAGAGGTAGATTGAAATTTGGAGAATGAGAGACGATGGAGAGTATTTCGACGACTTGAAAACTATGGAGTGAAGACAGAGATGATGATGATCAATTTAAAGGGGGTAATTAATGGGTAACGTCGGGCTTTTTAGACTTTTAGAAGTCTAATCAAGCTGAATCTCAATTTTGAAAAGACGTTGGAGTCTATCCCTAATATCTAGGTGGTTTAATTCGGTTGGGAGTCTTTGAACAGAACTGGTTCACTTGTAACAGATAAGTTCAAAAGAACTGTGGAATTTGGTAGGACTCTGCTCTTGATCCAAGTATTATTATTTCAAATTATGCAGAGTGTAGAAAACATACCTATTTATCTTGATGAACCAGGTTCTTCACTGAAAATTCTCTCGTGTAAGTCTAAATTTGCCAAAACAGAAAAAATATCATTAGAGATTAATGAGTCATTATAGCACATGCCACAGGAGTATACTATTGAAAGTATGAGATTAAGTAAGATTTAATCTACTTATACACAATTTACAGACTTTCTTAACCAATTTTTTTATTTTTTATTTTTTTTGGTTAACTTTGAACTGGTCCTTTTAGGTGATCTTAATCATCCCTAATTCCAACCTATTCCTCTCAAAGTGATCTCTACTTAAGGCTTTTGTGAAGATGTCAGCTATTTGCTTGTCAGTAGCACAAAACTCCACAGTGATCAAACCTTTCTCATAGTTGTCCCTCAAAAAATGGTGCCTAACATCTATATGCTTAGTTCTCTTATGATGAACCGGGTTCTATGTCATACTAATGGCACTAGTGTTATCACAAAATATAGGGATACAACCAACATCAATTCCAAAGTCCAGTAATTGTTGTTTGATCCATAGCAATTGAGCGCAAGATGAAGTAGCAACAACATACTCAGCTTCAGCAGTAGATAGGGCTACTGAATTTTGCTTTTTGGTAGCCCATGACACAAGACATGAACCAAGAAAGTGTGCCATACATGAGGTGCTCTTCCTATCCACAAGGAAACCTGCATAATCAGCGTTAACATATCCCACTAGGTCAAAATTACACCCTTTTGGATACCAAAGACAAAGGTTAGTGGTGCCTTTTAAGTATCTCAATATTCTCTTCACAACAGTCAAGTGGGACTCCTTTGGATTTGCCTGAAATTGTGCACAAAGACCTACACTGAAAACAATTTCAGGTCTGCTAGCAGTAAGATATAAAAGAGAACCAATCATTCCCCTATACAACTTCTGATCAACGGATGAACCAGGTCCATCTATATCCAATTTTATGGGTGTTGCTATAGGTAGGGGTGTTCATAAGAACCTGAAAAACCGAACCAAATCGACCAAAAGAACCGATACTTTTTAGGTTTGTTTGGTTTGGTTTTGAATTTTAAAAACCAATCAAATTTGGTTTGGTTTTAGTTTAATAAAAAATAACCGGAAAAAAAGACCGACTATAAAAGTAGCTATTTAAATTTAATATTACACCTATATATNTCTTTTAATTAAGAAATTATCTTAAAACAGGTCACGCATACGTGTACCCATTTGTTTGGCGCGTCAAAAATCATGTCACGCGAACGTGTCCACAATTAATAACACTTTATTATTATTATTAAAAAGGTTAGGTCGAAGTTGCGCGAATGCATACTCCGATTTTATTTTTAAGATCATAATTATGGCAGCGAACGTGTACACAATCATGATAATATAGTGAACGTGCCCAAAGGCTTTTCTACGAAGGTTCATTTTTAATAGCTAAGTTATAATATTTGTGAGGGCCATTGGTGATTTAATTAGGATGGCACACCCCGACTCCATTTTTAAAGAACTACACTTAATTGAGATGGCCTTATGATATCCTTATCTAGAATTGATATAAATTTAATGGGCAACTATAGTAGTATATATATATATATATTTTTTTTTTTATGTAAAGTTTCTAAAATTTTATGGCATATATTAGTCATTTGTATTTTTAGTCTAGTTCTTTGCAATTATAGTAATCTAATTCTTTGCCTTTACATTCTAGTTTGATTGGTAGTTTTCTTTTACTAAGTACAAGAATTTATTTCATGTTGAAAATAATCGATTTTTAATTGAGTACTTAAATTCTTCATCACCATTTGATTCAATTATCATCAATATATCTTGCAAAATGATAGATTTCTCAAAGAGCAATTGATTTGATAGTGCTACGTTGAAAATATAGTCGCTGGAATATGCGTTTGGTAGTGTATGTCTCAAATTTAAGAAAATACCTGATAAATAATCGAAAAAACCAAAAAACCGACATAAATCGAGCCGATAAACAAACAACTCAATTGGTTTGGTTTGATTTCAATATTTGAAAAACCGACTTACTTGGTTTGGTTTCTTTTTAGGGAAAAACCAACCCAAACCGAACCATGAACACCCTTAGCTATAGGAGTATCAATTTCTTTTGATTCTTCCATTTTAAACCTTTTAAGCAACTCTTTCACATATTTCTGCTGATGGATCATAGTTCCATTTGAGTTTTGTTAAATTTGTAAGCCTAACAATAAATTTAGCTCACCCATCATACTCATTTCAAATTCACTCCCCATCAGTTTAGCAAATCTTTTACTTAGCTTATTAGTAGTTGCACCAAAGATTATATCATCAATGTATATTTGCACTACTAGGAGGTCTTTACCTTTTGCCTTCAAGAATAAAGTGTTATTGATTTTACCTCTCTTGTAGCGATGCTCAAGTAGGAATTTTGATAATCTTTTATACCATGCTCTAGGAGCCTGCTTGGGCCCACAGAATGCCTTGTCAAGTTTGTACACATGATCAGGACACTCCTTGATTTCAAATCCCGGAGGTTGCTTGACAAACACTTCTTACTTTAAATAGCCATTGAGGAAGGCACTTTTGACGTCCATCTGGTGAAGACGAATTCCATGTATGTAGCAAAGGCTATGAGGAGTCTTATTTCTTCCAACCTTGCAACTGGAGCAAAGGTCTCATCATAGTCTATGCCATCCTCTTAGCTATATGCTTGAACCACCAATCTTGCCTTGTTCCTTGTAACCGTTCCATCTTCATTAAGTTTGTTTCTGAAGACACATTTTGTGCCAATTACTGATCTGTCGTTGGGTCTTGGTACCAGATGCCAAACTTATTCCTTTCAAATTGGTTGAGTTTATCTTGCATTGCATTTACCCAGTTTGCATCCTGCAAAGCTGCAGCAACATTTTTAGGTTTAATAAGATATAAGAAGCATCAAAAGCACAAAGATTCTTTAATGAAGATCTGGTTTTAATTCCAGAGGTCGGATCAGTAATTATGTTCTCAATGGGATGAGAACTTTGGTACTTGTAAGGTTTCACAACCAGCTGGATTCCTCTTGATGTTTCTCCAATGTTTTGTTGCTGAGGAACAGGTTCATGGACAGGTTCCATCGAGGTATGAGATTTAGTTCCTCTTTGTTCAGTTCCCCCTGTCAGGTTGCCCTGAGTAGAATAACCTGTTCCATCACCCGCTCCTTCTTCTGGTGCAGCTTCAGCCTGGGATGTGATTTCATTTATGTTTCTTACCAGCTCAATTGCTTCAACTTCATGTTCCTGTCTCTCAGAAAAAATGTTAGTCTCATCAAAAACCACATGTACACTTTCTTCTACACACATAGTTCTTTTGTTATATGCCTTATAAGC
Organism: Nicotiana attenuata; assembly: GCF_001879085.1. Lineage (NCBI taxonomy): Eukaryota > Viridiplantae > Streptophyta > Magnoliopsida > Solanales > Solanaceae > Nicotiana > Nicotiana attenuata. The sequence continues at coordinate 37,235 of NW_017670850.1, read as the reverse complement.
TTTACTATATGAAGAATATCCCAAGAATACTCCCTCATCACTTCTGGGATCAAACTTACCTAGGGAGTCTTTACCATTATTGTGCACAAAGCACTTGCATCCAAATGCCCTAAGATGGGATATATTTGGTTTTCTCCCTTTAAATAACTCATAGTGAGTCTTCTCTACAACAGAGACAATCATACACCTATTGATGATGTAGCATGCAGTATTTACAGCTTCTCCCCAGAAGCTATGGGGCAGTTTACTAGAAAGAAGCATAGTCCTAGCCATATCTTCAAGTGTCCTACTCTATCTTTCAACTACTCCATTTTGTTGTGGAGCCCTAGGAGCAGAAAAATTATGATTTATGCCATGCTCATCACAAAATTCAACAAACTTAGCATTTTTAAATTCAGTTCCATGATTAGACCTAATTGATGCAAGTTGATTACCTAGTTGTTTCTGAGTTTTTCTAACAAAAGAAGTAAACATGTCAAATGTTTCATCTTTAGATGTTAAAAACAATGTCCAATAAACCTGGAGTAATTATCAACAAACACCATCACATATCATTTACCACCTCTTCTTAATGTTCTCATTGGACCATAGAGATCCATATGGACTGGTTCCATCGTTCTAGTGGTGCTTACCACTTGCACAAGCCTCACAAACTTTTTCTTCCTTGAACTTAATGTTAGGCAGCCCTATCACCAGGTCTTTGGAGGCTAATTTGTTGAGTTGACTCAGACTTGCATGTCCAAGTCTCTTGTGCCAAAGGAGGGGATCATTCTCCAACACACTTAAGCAAGTGAGTTATTTTTCTAAAAGTGTGGACAAATCTACAATGTATATATTTTTTACTCTTTTTCCTTGTAAAACAATCTTGTCAGTGGTAAGATTAATCACAAAACATTTGGTAGAGGTGAATGCTACCAAGTTACCTCTATCACACAATGGTGATACACTAATTAGACTGTATTTTAGGTCATCTATCAAGTAGACATTCTCAATAGAGTGAGAATCAGTCTTACCTACCTTTCCAACCCCAATGATCTCACCTTTCTTCCCATTTCCAAAGGAAACATTTCCTTCTTTGAGGTCCTCAAGTGAAGGGAACCGGTTCTTGCTTCTTGTCATATGCTTTGAGCAACCACTATCCATATACCATATTTGGCTGCTCCCCTTCACTTGGACCTCAGATTCCTCATCAGATTCTCCAATGGCCATAAGTGCTTGTTCATCTCCATCTTCATCATATGAGCTTTCTTCCCAAGCAGCAACCATAGCCTTTGTTGATCCTTTGTTCTTCTTGGGTTGAACCTGTTCCTTCTTCCTGTTTCTTCGTTCAGCTCTTTCCTTCTTCCATTCAATTTCCCATTGAGGGCAGTTTTTGATGTGGTGATCAATCTTCCCACACTTGTAACACCCCTTATTGGTTTGCTTTTCAGGAACCCTTGGTTTGCTGTAGCTTCGACTTCTTGAAGGACCCTTTCCTCTCATTAGGTACTTCTTGAAGTCCTTTGTGATCATGGCCATTTCATCATCTTCTAGTTCAGAACCTTCAGTGATTCTGAGTGTCGGGCTCTTTTCCTTCTTGGGTACATCCATCTTCATGGTTTTCCTTCTAAGTTCATAAGCAGTGAGATTTCCAATTAGCTCATCCAACTTAAGAGTGGCGATGTTCTTTGATCCCTGAGTGGCAGCGATTTTGTCTCCCAAGTGACTAGCAGAACCCTTGTCAAAATTTTCTCAACTCTGTCTTCTTCAGGAATAATCCTTCCAAGAGACTTAAGTTCATTTGTTAGTGTGGTGAACCTTGTATACATCTCCTGGATGGTTTCCCCTTCCTTCACGGTGAAATTCTCATGTTGAGAATACAGTAGTGTTCCTCTGGACCTTCACTTGAGGTGTTCCTTCATGAGCCACTTGCAAAGTGTCCCAGATTTCCTTAGCAGTGGTACAACTTTGAATTCAACTGTACTCGTTTGGACCAAGTCCACACACAAGCCATTTCTTGGCCTTAGCATTCTTCTCCCATTTTCTCAAGTCCTCAGTAGTGCAGTCAACTCATGTTTTTGGCACATCTACTCCTTTAACATTCTTCTTCATGGTCCAAGGGACCATTAGTGACAATGTCCCATAGCTCATAGTCTTCTCCGATGATGTGATCTCTCATCCTGTTTTTTCACCAAGAGTAGTACTGGCCATTAAAGAGTGGTGGCCTAGTAGTGGATTGCCCTTCCTAGTTTCCAGGTGGTGCACTCATCTAGATCTGTTCCTAAGGTGTTAGCTTCTTCAAGGATAACCTGCTTTGATACCAACTGATGTTTTAACTTCAATACCACACAAGAAGGGGGGGGGGGGGGGTGATTTGTGTGGTGTCCAATTTTTCGCTTAAACTAATTATGGAAGGACCTGGTTCTTCTAAGTTTTCCTTAACCTACTATTGCTGAAATAGTAAATGCGAAAAGTAAAGAGCACAAGTATTTTACGTGGAAAACACCTGGCTCAAAAGGTGAAAAAATCACAACCTACTTTCCAGTAGGATTTTTCCAAACTCTTCAGTAAATGACTGAGCCAAAAACTGCATTTACAAAACACTTTTGTAAACCTAGGATTAACTCTAATCTCATTTTGGCAAACAGCCTCTAACTGTTGTGACAATTTTAAGTTAACTCTAACTTGAATACTCTGAGTACCTATTACAATTGCCTCTAGATAAAGCTGAAAGGTACAATATGAAAACACCTGCTACAATTGAACTAGAATAAAAGACTGACACTTGGAACTAGTTCTTCTATCTGGTTCATGTAGCTTCAGGTTTGCACACTTGAATTACACACGAACTGCTTGCAAAATGCCTTGCTATTTTGCCCTCAATTCACGTTTAACTTATGCGTTTGTGCATTACTTGTAAAATGAGAACATGCTACAATATATAGAGTTAGTAGATGAAGAAATAACTAGAGTTCTAATGCTACTCTTCCTTGGTGGAAGAGTTCTAGTTGATCTCAACTTCTAACTCCTTCCTTATCTTGGATAATGTTCTCTTTGAGTAAGGAGTCCTTCTCCTTATCAATTATGCAACCTTTTCGATCAGGAGATATCAATTATGTCAAGTTAAGTTTATCTCCTTCACGTGCATCCCACATGCTCGAATCTGCCCGTGTCTATGCACACAAGGGATGGACCTGGTTCATGCCTTAGGTTCCTTTGTCAATCTTCAAAACTAACCTTCACTTGGGCCAACAAAATTAGATATAAATTTCAAAGGATATTCCCAATCATTTTACAAGAAAACCCTATATCACAAAATTTGACTTTCGAATTTAAAGCTTTGAAGTTTCTTAATATGCACATATATAACTAGTAATAAGTCCGTCGATTTGATTATCAGTGGTGTAATTGGTTACATGTTTTGCTCTACCGAAGGTCCAGAAGTTGACTTCAAGAATCCTATGAACTTTATCAACAAAAGAACTACCTTTCTCAAGTCCAAGGGACCTTTGAAGTTATGTAATTTTCCCGGGGGACTTTTTGGTATTGGGAATTTGGTTGAGGAAGAAGAGGGAGAAAAAATAGGTAAGATCAGATTATAATGCGTATTTTGTATATAATTAGCAAATTGTAGACCAACTTTAATTAAGCTAAAATTTAAATATTAAGGGTAAAAAAGTTTTAAAAATAGTATAAATAAGTAAAAATCTCATCTGTTCATGTCAGAAAGTCCTACACTAGGTGTACAACATTCTCTAACAAAGGTGATTCCTACCAATGCTGAGACCATGAAGGAATACAAAGTCTTTGATTTTCCTAAGCTAACACCTATTAGGGGATTGCATGTTGACTACACTCATGATGATTTTCCATCGTTGTCGTTTGCAAAATTATAAGCTCCGTTTTAGTTGTTGAGCTAACGTAGTTGCAATTCAACAAGTTTGATGATTGTTGGTATATATGCTTTTCTTTCTTCTAGATTTCGTTCACTATGAAGTGGTCCAAAGCTAAGCTCATTTGACACACTAGGTGGTGCTGGCTCATGCCAGCATGGGCCCAATATTATAAAAGTTGGAACAACTATTTTTTATCAACTTTGTTTTGATATAAAATGGCAGAGAAGAGAGCATCACATAACTTTGTTTTGATATGAAAGAGAAATAGATACATGTAACAGATTACATTATTTAAACTACTGCAATATTTGCAAGAACCATAATTTGGATGAGTACAAAATCTACATAGTACTCTTTTGGAATTATAAAATAACAATTAGATAACTTCCATGGAGGTTTGCACTCAAAGAATATATTCAAATGCTTTGAGCTGTCCTGCAGATTTTAGGTGCACACATAATTGCCCACCCTGAATCAAAATAGCTAACCGCAATGAGAAGAGTGCTCTGTATACATAGGTATGATATAGTTATTTTCTAACAAAATATGCAAAAATTATCATAAGAACGGTGTTCTTCCTATTACCATCCAGAGCAAGGGCTACTGCATCTTTTTCAGCTTTGCTCCATGTACCATCCAGAGCAAGGGCTACTGCATCTTTTTCAGCTTTGCTCCATGTCCTTGCAAGGTTGTCCCATGCATTCTGTTGAAAAATAAATTAATTTGTAAAACCTAGAAAAATACACAAAAAATAAAGAAATATGTGTATCCATGAAACTTTCAAAATTTATAGAAACTAAATAAAGAACGGGTCCATCTCTAAGACGAAATTGATACCAGCTGTCACAAATGTTCACAAACATGTACAAAAGCAATTAACAGAAGAAGCACATATGCTGAAAAATAAATTCTAGCAGACAGCAGCAATTAGTTACTCCATAACGAAAGTGAAAGTGAAAGTGACCATACCAAACGTTATGAAATTTGACACTAAAGATTCAAAAGAGAACATGCACGAGCAATCAAGCAATTTCTTCAAATTTAATTGGTCATATTTGTCATTGTTTGCCACAAAGTTACTATTCCCACTGTAACTTCAAATTAAATATCTTACATCTCTCTGTTTTTGGTCCCTTCATCTAATAGTCTCCTTGATCAAGAAGCCGATTTTTTTTGATGAAAAGGTAAAGGATTATTGTTAAATACTACCACGTTGGTACATAAGAGTACATTTGAGAAGCAAAAAAAGGTCTTCCTTCTATAAATTGAAGGAGTAACAAAGGTCTAATTGTGACTCAAAGTCTGCTACAATACCCCTCCTACATCACAAGAATAAACTTTTCAAACATCTAGATTTTACAAGTGAGACACTTCCCTTTCCATCATTGAAGCATATATCATTCCCCTCGAGCTAACTGTTCAGAAATTGTAGATTGGGGATTGTACTCTAGTAAATTGGACTCTGTGTTCTGATGGAAAAGAAGTAAAGTACTCCAAGTTAACATAGTGAGAAATCAAAATTCGATGCGTATAATTCTCAAGTTATTATGGTTAGACTCCTAATAGTTATCAGCAACTTTCAGCTCTTAAAGATATGTCAGATAACGTGACTGATTTTAGTTGATAACCCCTTCCACATTATATTTAAGCTTAAAAGTGCATACAACAAAGATTATGAGCATGTAGATTGGTTAATACTTAATACCCTGAGCAACAATCATGCTCTGTTATAGAGTCAAAGAGCATTAGCCTACATCCTTTATCTAGAAATAACATCTTCTATCATTAAACTTACATTGAGCTTATAAAACTCGTAGCAAGTAAAGGAAAGAATAGAGGAAGAAGTGATCAGTCAATGAACCATGATTGTTTAAACCATAATAAAGAAAAAAAACATAAAAGAAGTATGTAACCATTAATATTACGAATTTATGTCATGTTCTTATAAATCATAATCCGGAAAAAAGAAAATCACAGGTATGGGATCAGTAATTTTATTATATCAACTCAAATAATCTGATAAGAAGAGCTAACTATATTGTAGAAACTTCCATGAAATTATATACTCATACCTCATTTAAACCACCACAGCCTCTCGTGGCTAAAAAGTAAAGATACTAAACAAAAAGATCAAATCAGAATCAAGAATGAGCATTTTAGTGGAATTCAAATGTTCTTATAACTCATTTGTAATGATCACAGCCTCAAATGGCTCGAAGATAAGATAGACTAAGCATGGAAAATTGAAGACAAAGCTAACAACGGGCACTTTTTTTCTTTCTCATATGGAAGCTTAGTCCCTTCATTTCAGGATATGCAGATTTAAATACCGAGCAGAAAAAATTACCAGTTGCTTATGTTAGCAATGATTGCTAATTAATGAAATGTTACTGAAATAGTTCTTTGAGACTATTTGTATGATGTTGTTACGAATGGTTACTGACCTGTGCTCTCCCTCCGTCCAAGGAATATATCCGTTTGCGACTGCAAATCTGACCTTGTAGATATTCCATCATTTCACTATTTAAGTTGCCTGTACTAGAATACACTCTGATATGCGTCACCATGTTCAATAAATCCCATGCAACGGTCATCAAATGGATATTAGCTAGAAATATGGTGGTGTACCACATAACAAATTGCAACATGAGTAATACGATAAACCTGACACAAGCATCACCATCTGTGAGATTATACCAAATTCCTTTCTTTATTTGTTATTTTTTCTTGTCCGCTTCTATGGCATAAGGTTTGCCAGTCTTCAGTTTTTAAGGTCCAAATAAAAGAAAAATGAACTCGAACATTTTTAATGAAAATCTTCTTCCTTGTGCGTATGAATAGCAGTCAGATCTGTGTATGAAACACAAGTCAGGACATACCACTTCTCCATTTTGATCATTGTTGACAAATGCACCTTCCAATTGGTCTATTGATCCGAAAACCAATTGTTCTGCATAGCTATAGTAAGCGCTGCATGAGTATGGAATCTCCATATTTTGTTTGATCAAGTATGAGAAGAGTAGCTATATTCTTGCACCCACATCAATACACTAATAGATATCCAAACTTTAACCATCCAAAGTTCTACAGAACAATGTTCTCCCCGTCAATTGAAGTTTTAAGGACATAAATATTTACCATAATCATGCACAATTAGTTGTGAAGACTGCAGCAACTCCAAAATTTAACAACAATTTTTCAAGTGTTAGTGGTTGTACAATTTCATCTCCAATTAAATTCTTAAATATTTTAACATTATCGATTTTATATTTTTAGCAAAATCCTGTTATCTGACTTTAAAAAACAAGCAATTATTATCTTGAATAGGGGATTGCAATCCCCTTGAAGGCTTGTTGCGTGTTTATCCCTATCTTGTTATATGAAAAAATGAATAGAAGAGAAAAATGAAGTATGCACATTAAATTCTTTTCCGTTTATAGCTTTTTTTTTGGGTGACGAACATATGACTTCTCAATAGCCTGTGGACCTACTTTGAAGAAAGCTCAGTAGTAACAACAGTTTTTCAAGTGACTTTTATGTACATGTTATATCACAAAAATATACAGCTAGATTAAATGGAATCATGTGAATAGAGGAGAAGACTCATTATCAGATGGGCTATAGTAACTAATGTTTGTGTTTAACCAAAAAATAGATTTTTAGTCAAAGTTAGAATTTAGAAAAATACGGGTTACTGATAATCAGAAAGGTATGTAAAGAAAGAAATTTGGGAATAATATGATCAGAAAGCAAGTAAATCAAAGTATATTCCAATAGTATTTTCTTATCCCTACAATTGTTTGTTCCTTCCCCTTTTATAGCTATTTTGGGGATACGGGCCTTACCTTTGTTATAATAAGGCTATTATGAGCAATTAATGACTTTAAATGTTACGTTATGCAATCATATATGTTAAATACATATTCTCTAACGTTTCCAATATTTAATACTCATTAAATGATGTATCTGGGCTCTTTTTTGCTATCAGATTCATTCCTTTGATTCTTCACGATCTTTGACCTTTAAATGTCTTGAATAGGTACGAGCGCTGAATTACTTGTATGACTGCTCGCGCCTCCTCCATTTAACTTGTTCGTATATGTTGTTGCTCGTATCTGTTATTGCTCGTATCTGTTAACCAACCTTAATTCTTTGACTGTTTGACCAGTCTACGTGTCATGACACGTCACCATATATATATAAATACAATTTTCTCCAATACAGATAGTCCCCCCACTTTCCATTTATTCATCAGTTTGAATATTTGGGAAGTGGAATTTATTAAAGGAGAATTTTTGTCACCATTAATGCTCTGACAGAGTTGACGCTTCAATTATCACTTCCATTTAATGCTTTAGACACGTGTCATCTTCTTATTGGTTCCACAATTTTACAACACTTTCTCAGGCTTTCTTTTCGGCTCCACTGTTCATGAAGTACCAGTTACCATTATTGTTACCCTTCCATTACTGCATTTTTACTTTTGACGGTTACCCATCAGTATAAATTCAATTTTACCTTTCACTTTTTACCACGTAGAACTTTTTTCTCGAACATTTGAACTGTGCAAATCTCTGTTTACTTCTTCTTCTTCCTCATCATGTCTTCTTCGAACCCTAACCCTAGGAGAGTTCCTATTTTAAACAATTTTCCCAATGCCCCTGTTAGACATAGAAGGGGTGGGAGACTTCGTAGCTTAGGATCCTCTCGTAGTGGCGGTTCTGCCATGCCTTCTCCTAGCCCTGGTTCTTCCTCTAGAACTAGAGGTTCTTTTACCCAAAAATCATCTTCTAAGATCAAGGAGGCCTCTGAACCATTACAGGAGCCCTTGGTACAAGAGATAGTCCCTAACGATTTATCTTTTCACCATGATAGACAATCACTTCAAACCCAAGTTTCTGGTCTAGATCGTACCGATGCTTACACCACTTTGATTACAGATATTTTAGCTCCCATAGTCCACAAAGATTGTCACTGGAGTAACGATTTTACCATTGTAATCCCCAATCCAAATCAAAGAATTACCTCCTATATGACTGGACTTTCTTTTGTTTGCACATACCCCTTTACTCTTGGTTTTAAACCAGCTATTGATCCAGTGATTCTCGATTTCTGTCGCTTCTTCAAAGTTTGTTTAGCACAGATTGGCCCGCTGGTATGGAGGGCTGTTGCTTGTTTAAGACATCTGGCCAATTTGGCAGATGTTAATTTCACCTTCCCTCACCTAATTCATCTATACTCCCCTAGACTTTTTCGTAATGGCGTCTTTACCTTAGTGGCTATGAGTAATAGGGTTTTGGTGAGCCCAGAAGATGATAAGGATCGTGGATGGTATGCCCGATTTGTTGTTGCCCCCACAGTTGGTTTAGTGCGTGAACAAAACATTCACTTCCCTGAGAAGTGGAACTTTGCACGTAAGTCTCTCATCTCTCTCGTACCTTTTTCTTTCAAGTTTATCAATTCCTTTTAACTTTATTATTATTTTTTTAGCAACCATGAGAGTTATGGAGAACGTTCCCAATTTTTGTGGTTGGGTAGATAAACTGTTGAAGATCGCGCCTATGGAGGCTAGGTCTTGGAAATTTATTTCCATTCGTCACGGTTGGAAAGTAAAGACTCACGGTATGAGTTTTTGTCTTTCTCATATGTAAATTTTTTTCCCTTTATTGCTTTAACTTTCAACCTTCTCTTTGTCAGGATTTGTTATTCGAGGTGTTACTGCTGAAGCAGTTGCGGCCTCTCGTTCCTCTTCAGGAACTCGAATTTCTTTAGAGAGGGCTCAGGATATACTCTTGAAAAGAAAAAACATTGAAGAAGATGACTCCGAGGAAGAAGAGGAGGATGGTTCCTTGGTGACAAGGCCAAGAGTTAGGAGACGTATCGTCTCTGACGAAGCTGAAGTTTCTCATCATCTTTCTCCTACCGAGCCTGTTCATCTCGTTTCTGATGATGACGTTGTTACCCCTTGTGACACTCGTGACTCTATCAACCAGCTTTTCGTTAGGGTCTGTTGTAGACGAACTTCCCTTGTCTTCAACTCCCATATCTTCAATTCCTTCTTTTCCTTCTTCTATCGTGACTTTGATCCCTTCCTTACCTACTTCATCTGCTTCTGTACCTCTCTCTGCTGTTTTTACTTCTTCTACCGCTCCTCCTTTGACAGTTCCTCCTTCTACTACCCATCATACAGAAGTGGGTTCTTCAAGTAGAAGCATTGCTATGAGGAGCGTGACTATCGAAGTTCCTGCTAAGAACAACCTTTTGAGGAAATCTGGTCAGGCAGATATTTGGCTTGAGCCCCTGATTGGCCCAATTGAGAAAGAAAAATTGAATAGCCATAGCTGTCTGACTTTGATGAACGACATAGTTCATGCTACCTTGAAGGTATTTTCCTTCTTTCTTTACTTTGCAAAATTTTTCTCTAGAATTCTTATTTTTCTCCCTTATCATTTTCAGGCCAATCTCATTGGTACAGAGCTGATGAACATAGTTTCTTTATTAGAGAAGGTGGCACGTGACTCTGAAAAGGCTGTTCTTGATTCAAAGAGGGAAGCTCGTGACTTTTAGTTGGAAGCAGTTAATTGGAAGGAACAATTTGATAGTGCTCAAATTACTATAGAAGATTTTCAAGAGAACAAGAATAACCTGGAACAGCAGATAAGAGCATTAACCTCAGAGCTTGCGGTTGCCAAGGCTTCTTCAAGTCAGGCAGAGAAAGAAAGAGAGCATCTCGAGTCTTCTTTCTCAGAGCAATCTAAGGCAAGTGAGGAGATTAGAGAGTTGAAAGCTCTTTTAAGTCAAAAAGAAGTTTATGCTGGAGCTTTGATACAAAATTTGACTCAGACACAGGAAGATCTGCGAACTTCTGAGGGCAAGGTGCATGCCTTAGAAAAATCTCATGCCTCTCTCCAAGCCTCTTACAACTTAGCTTTGGCTGAAAATGAAGAACTCAAGAATGAAATTGTTATTTGGGAAAGAGATTATGAGCTTCTTGAAGATAAGGCCGCTGTTGATGTAAGCTGGGCTTTTCTAAACTCTCGACGTGATGCTTTAGTCGAAGCTAGCCAAGAAAACTTTAATCTGGAGTCAGAGTTAGCTAAGGTGATGGAGACTATTGAAAAAGCTCAACAACCGCTGGACTTCCCTTCACCCGCGATTGAAGTTTTCGAAGCTGAAGTTCCCGGAGTTGATGTTCCCGTAAGTGAAGTTCCGGTGAGTGAGGCTCCCTTGGCTGAAACTTCTGCAGTTGAAGTCCCCATGAACACTAAAATTGCCTCGGGTGATGCACCCTCTTCAAGCTCAACCGTGCCTCTTGTTGCAAGTCAAGTTGAAACTTCGTCTATTGATACTCCAATAGCTGCGGTTGAAAATCAACCCGCTTCCGTTGGCGATGCTATTCCAGTTGAGTCCACTGATGATCCTTCTTCAGTCCTTTCCTCTTAGTGAAAAAATTTACATCTGTTTAAATTCCCTTTTTGTAGGTACCTGTTTGGAAAACTGTGTTTAAAGTTCTTGGATTCATTTGAGAGTTTTTGTAATCAAACCCTTGGATATCACTTGAGGGTTAATTTTTAGAAGTACAAGTCCCCAAGTCTTGTTATGGGGCATTTTGTGTAAACAATTCGATGACTATGTTTATACTTAGTCTTTAGTTTTAAATATTAAGAAGTTTTTATTATCATTAAACTTCCGTATGTTCTATTCTTGCCTTTTATTTTCAAGGACTTAAAGAATAGTCTGCATTTTTGTTCTTTGAAAAATGCTTATGTTAATCCCATGACTAAATAACATGAGTTTTATAAAAGAGGGCCCTTTTATATTTTGACACTTAATGAAGAAGACATCTCAACTTCATAATGGTGTTATCATACGATAAAAGAAATAGGAACACACATGTTTTTGCAATAACTTTGACAAGTTTTTATTTCTGAACCTTGACAAGTTTTGAGTAATATTTTACATGTATTTGAATTACATCTATAACTTTCTCGTAACTGTTTTTCTTGTAACAGATTTATACAAAAGAAGAACTATAGATACAGGGTTTTTCCTTATAACCCGTTTTAGTACATAGTCTTTACCCTAACCGTTTTGGGGTACATGGGTCCCTTTAGCTCCAGAACATTAGGAAGAGTTTGAGAGATGACTCCATTGTTCTCATGGGAAAGAATACTATGATGAATGCCATTGTTCTCATGGGAAAGAATACTATGATGAATGCCATGACTTCGTAACTTTCACTCCGTACTTGATTCTTCTAGGCTTGATTTTTAAATCTTCTTTGCCTTTTTTATACACGTGACTGTATATACTATGTAGTCCCCCAAGTGTTTGAGTGTTGAAGTATGAAGCCTTGAGCACTTGGTAGTCTCCTTCACCTGGTCCTTTTTCCTGAAAAGGAAATACATACGGGACTCGGGGGTGCGATTATAGATGAAGACTACTTAACCCATGTATACTTCTATCAGAATAATTGTAACCCTGGGCTAGGAATTTTAGTTTATTCCATTTTGCCTTACAGGTCGTGACTCATCATTTAGTACGGGTTAGCGTTTTGCCTATTATCTAAAATCGTTAGTAAAATTTTAACAATTCAAAAAATATAATTTAACATGGTGATACCTGACCGTGGGTTTTTCCTTAAAAATAGTATATCTTCAAATGAACTGCATTCTAATGTGTAGGAAGCACCTTCCCCTCCATTATTTGCAACTCGTATGCTCCTTTTCCTGCAATATCTTGAACTCTGTAGGGTCCTTCCCAGGTTGGACTTAGTTTACCCGCGTTGGCTGCCTTTGTAGATTGAAAAACCTTTTTAAGCACGAAGTCCCCAATTTTAAAGTATCTCAGGCATGCTTTCCTGTTGTAATATCGTTCGATCACTTGTTTTTGTGCTGCCATTCTTATTAATGCAGCTTCTCTCCTGCCTTCCAACAAATCCAAATTGGCCCACATTTCTTCATCATTTAATTCCTGTGTCGCTTATGAGAATCTTATGCTTGGTTCTCCTATTTCAACCGGGAGTAGTGCTTCAGCTCCATAAACTAAAGAGAAAGGGGTTTCACCTGTGCTCGTTTTTGTTGTCGTGCGATATGCCCATAAAACTCCGGGTAACACTTCAGGCCAATTACCCTTTGACTCCTCTAAACGTTTCTTCAAATTGTTGATTATGACTTTGTTCGTTGATTTTGCTTGCCCGTTACCCACTGGGTGATAAGGTGTAGATGTAATCCTTTTAATTTGCCAACTCTCAAAAAACTCTGTGACTTGAGCTCCGATAAATTGAGGGCCATTGTCGCATACAATTTCCTTTGGTACACCAAATCGGCAGATGATATTTCGCCAAATAAGATCTTTAACTTCCTTTTCTCGCACCTGTTTAAATGCTCCTGCCTCTACCCATTTAGTGAAATAATCGGTAAGTACGAGAAGAAACTTTACCTGTCCTTTTGCTTGAGGTAATGGTCCTACTATATCCATTCCCCATTTCATAAATGGCCACGGCACAATGACTGGATGTAATAATTCTGCTGGCCTGTGCATATTGTTACCATACCTCTGGCATTTATCACATTTAGCCACGAAACTTTCTGCTTCTTCTTCCATTTTAGGCCAGTAGTACCCTGCTCTAGTCAAGGTTCTCACTAGTGATCTTCCTCCTGCGTGATTCCCGCAATGCCCCTCATGTATTTCTCTCATTACATACATATTTTACGATAAAGGATTCCCTGTTTTAAATAGTAACGAGCAGCCTTTTTTTTCGAAGTGCATGCGCTTGTTTCTTGTCATCAGGGACGGTACCATACTGTAAAAAAGCAACAATTTCGTTTCTCCAATCCCAAGTTAAATTATTAAAATTTACCTCATTCTTATCAGGTTCGAGAACTAAATGAAATAAATGTATAACTGAAGCGTTTGCATCATTTGCCACATCAGCTGCGGATGCGAGATTAGCTAAGGCATCTGCTTCAACATTTTCATCCCTTGATATTTGTATGACCTTCCAAGTTTGGAATTGCTTTATCAGTTCCCGTACCTTTTCCAAGTACTGTTGCATCCTTGCTTCCCTAGCTGTGTAAGTCCCCAGCATTTGATTAACCACGAGTTGCGAATCACTTTTGATTACCACTTGATTTATACCAAGTTCTCGTGCCAATTCTAGACCTGCGATCATAGCTTCATACTCTGTTCATTGTTAGTTATGGAATGACATTTAATAGCTTGCCTAATAGTTTCACCCGTAGGTGGTACTAAAACAATTCCTAATCCTGCGCCTTTTATGTTAGATGAACCATCAGTAAATAAGGTCCATGTTCCTGGATTAGCCCCATTAAGTATTTGTACTTCTTTTTCTGCTTCTAACTGCATCCCTTGGCTAAAGTCATCCACGAAATCAGCTAATATCTGGGATTTTATTGTTGTTCTAGGTAGGTACGTGATTTCATATTCACTTAGCTCTATGGCCCATTTATCTAACCTCCCTAACAATTCATGTTTATGCAATATATTGCGTAAGGGGTATGCAGTCACTACAACAATGGGATGACATTGAAAATATGGTCTTAACTTCCTAGATGCCATGATTAGAGCAAGTGCTAGTTTTTCCAATTCTAGATACCGTGTCTCTGCATCTAACAAAGATTTACTAACATAATAGATAGGAGATTGTTTACCCTGCTCTTCTCGAACCAAAACTGCGCTTACTGCCACTTCTGAAACAGCAAGGTAGATGAAAAGTTTCTCCCCAGCCTTTGGTTTTGCTAGCAAAGGTGGATTTGACAAGTATGTTTTCAAATCCCTAAGTGCTTGTTGACACTCCTCATCCCATTCAAAATGATCCTGCTTCTTAAGGGCCGAGAAGAATTTGAAATATTTTTCTGATGATCTAGAAATGAATCTTCCCAAAGCTGCGATTCTTCCCGTCAGTCTTTGAACTTCTTTCTTGTTTGAAAGTATATCAGGGATTTCTTCAATGGCCTTAATCTGTGCAGGATTCACTTCAATACCACGGTTAGAAACAAGAAAACCTAAAAACTTACCTGATGCCACACCAAATGCACATTTTTCTGGATTCAACTTCATATTACATTTTCGTAAAATTTTAAACGTGTCAAACATGTGCGATATTTGATCTTCCGAATGTTGAGTCTTAACTAGCATACATCTATAAATACCTCCATGGTCTTACCTAAATATTCTTGAAACACTTGGGTAACTAACCTCTGATACGTTGCACCTGCATTCTTAAGACCAAAGGGTGACCTTATAACAGTAAGTCCCCCTGTCTGTTATGAAAGAAGTTTTTTCTTCATCTCCTGGATCCATCTTGATTTGATTATAGCCTGAATATGCATCTAAAAAAAACTTAATAGCTCATGCCCTGCAGTAGCATCAATTAATTGATCTATGTGCGGTAAAGGAAAAGAATCTTTCGGACAGGCTTTATTAAGGTCTGTGTAATCTACACAGACTCGCCACTTACCGTTCTTCTTAGGAACCACAACAGTATTAGCTAACCAGTTAGGATATTTTACCTCACGAATTGAACCAATCTTTAGCAACTTTTGAACTTCTTCTTGAATCACCTTATTCTTGAAAGTTCCTTGCTTTCTTTTCTTTTGCTTGACTGGAGGATATGATGGATCTTCATTCAATTTATGGGTCATGACTTCCGGTGGTATCCCTGCCATATCAGAATGGGACCAAGCAAAACAATCTGCATTAGCTTTTAAAAATTCAATCAATTTACGTTTTACCTCCGGGCTAAGATTAGCTCCTATATACACTTTTCTCTCGGGCCAATGTATAAATAACACCACAGCCTCTAGCTCTTCTATCGTTGTTTTGATGTTCTCGTTCTCCTCCGGTTCTTGATTGGTATCAGGTCTCGAATCCACATCCGTTTGCCTTTGTTCAGGTGAGGTTGACACCGTGTTACCCTCACCTAAATTTTGTAATTGCTATTTGTTTTCACCCTTAACAGTTGAATCTGCAACGGAATTGAAGCTTCTAGATGTTTGTTGATCGCCTCTGATTTGACGTATTCCCCATGGAGATGGAAATTTAATAACTTGATGTAAGGTTGAAGGAACGACATCCATCTCATGAATCCATGGCCTCCCAAGAATCATGTTGTAAGCCATTTCCATATCTACGACTTGAAATTTGGTATCTTTAATGACGCTTTCTGCGAATGTAGTAAGTATTGCTTCCCCTTTCGTTACAACACTAGAGTTGTCAAATCCCGACAAAGTATGTGCTTTTGGAATCAATTTATCCTCCGCTTGCATCTCGCGCATTACTCGTATTAAAATAATATTTACAGAACTACCTGGATCAACCAAAACTCGTTTCACGTTAGTGTCATGTACAAGTAAAGATATTACCAGTGCGTCGTTATGCGGAGTTAAGAGTCCCTCGGCGTCTGCATCATTGAATATAATATTCTCCTCTTCCAGTACATGTCGAGGCCGCTTCCCGTGGGTAATTGTTACTTTTGAAACCTTTTTATATGATACATCGTTGATCTCTTCACCCCCACTTATAACGTTGAAAGTTCTCTTGGGTGAAGGTGGCTTTGGAGGCTCTTGCATGTTCTTCATGTATGCTTGTTTACCTTTCTCACTGAATAACTCAGTGAGATACCCCTGTTTTAGCAAATGATCAACTTTACCTTGCAGAAACCTGCAATCTGCTGTTTTATGCCCGTGATCGTTATGAAATTAGCACCAATGATCAGGGTTTCGTCTGTTTGGATTCGATCGCATTTCCTTTGGCCACTTGTACCTTATCTCCCAGGCTTCTTAAAACAGCTACGAGTTCAGAGGTGCTTACGTTGAAGTTGTAACCACCGAACCTTGCCTTTAGACTTCCATCATCGTCTCGTAACCCGTGTGTGTTTCGATCAATCCTGAACCTTGATGAGGAGCCTGATTCCCTGTTTCTAGGTTTGTGATCGTACCTTTGATTATCTTGCCTTGACCGTGAGTCCTTTTCCGCAGGTCCCATGTAAGGCTCGTACCTGTTTTTACCGGATCTCTTTTCATTTTCAACACGCCTTGATTACTTTTTCTTCTATTTTATGTCGTAAAATAATGTCTTCTTCAATCCTCATCTTTGTACTGTATCTGTTGTAGACATCATTCCACGTTGTTGCTGGGAATTCTCGAAGGCTCTCCTTGAGTCGCCTCGTGGCTTCTGAACTCTTCTCATTCAATTGCTGGTGAAGGCTATGGCTGCCCAATTGTCAGGTACTCGTGGCAATGTCATTATTTCCCGTTGAAATCTATCCACGAATTCTCTGAGCAGCTCTGAATCTCCTTGCTTGATTTTGAAGATATCCTCCATTCTTTTTTCAACTTTTTGAGCTCCCGAGTGTGCTTTGATAAATAAATCTGCAAGCTCAGCAAAAGAATTTATAGAATTTTCAGGTAAGAGAGAATACCATGTTAGTGCCCCTTTAGTGAGTGTTTCACCGAACTTTTTGACCAAGAATGATTCAATCTCCTGCTTAGTCAAATCATTGCCCTTGACTCCTGTTGTAAATGCAGTAACATGATCTCGTGGGTCTGTTGTCCCATCATACTTTGGAATATCGAGCATCTTGAACTTCTTTGGAATTGGGAGAGGGGCGGCACTTGGCTTCCATGGCTGTTGAGAATATTTATCTATATCTACTCCCTTGATCACGGGTGGTACTCCAGGTATTTGTTCTATGCGATCGTTTTGCCCCCTAAGCTGATTCTGCAATGTTAGCACTAGATTTTGCAATAATTGGATTACCTGGGTCTCCCTCCTGTTTTTCACTGGGGGTTCCACCGCTGCCTGAATCAACTAGTCCAGAACGGGTTCTCCAAAGTATTGTTATTTGGAGTAGGTGTGGGTGGAGCAGCAGGTAATTGACTAACAAAAGCTTGTAAAGCTTTGTTGACCTGAGTAGCGATAAGTTTTTGTAAGGCATCATCCATAGCTTCAGCATTTTCAAATTGACCTCGTTCTTCTGTGTGAGATCCTTCAGGAGTGCCTTCATGAGATTGTCGTGGTGAGTCTCGTGGAGTTTGATCATTTTGCGGATCTCCCTGATTTTGCTGATTGATTGGGTTTCCTTGGATATTGTCATTGTTGTTCGACATAGTTGATTCCACAAAGAAAATCAAGCTGAGATATAATTGATTATCAGATTCCCGGTAAAGGAACCAATTTGTTTAATCAAAAATTAGATTTTAGGTCAAAGCTTGAATTTAGAAGAACACGAGTTACTGATAAACGGAAAAGAGTATATAAAGAAAGAAATTTGTGAATAATATGATCAGAAAGCAAGTAAATCAAAGTATATTCCAATAGTATTTTTTTCGTGCTTACAGTTGTTTGTGACTTTCCCTTTTATAGCCATTTTGGGAATACAGACTTTACCTTTGTCATAATAAGACAATTATGGGCAATTAATGACTTGAAATGTTACGTTATGCAATCAAATATGTTAAATAAATATTCTCTAACGTTTCCAGTATTTAATACTCATTAAATGCTGTATCTGGATTCTTTTTTGCTGTCAGATTCATTCCTTTGACCCTTCACGATCTTTGACCTTTAAATGTCTTGAATAGGTACGAGCGTTGAATTATTTGTATGACTGCTCGTGCCTTCTCCATTTAACTTGTTCGTATCTGTTGTTGCTCGTATCTGTTGTTGCTCGTATCTGTTAACCAACCTTAATTCTTTGACTGTTTGACCGGTCTACGTGTCATGACACGTCACCATATATATATAAATACAATTTTCCCCAATACAGTTAAGTGATAAATTAAGACGGGAATATATATATATATATATATATATATATATATATATATATATATATATATATATATATATCAATTAGTCATAATTTAATGTTAATTTTATTTGTGAAGACATATATTATGTATTTATTGGATTAATATAAATACTTAATATGAGTAAGTTTTACCTAGTTATGGGCTGGTGTTATATCATGTCGTATCATGAGAGCTAGGGGTGTACATAAGTCGGGTTGGTTTGAATTTATTAATTACCAAACCAATGTTGTCGGGTTTTTAAATCTAAAAACCAAATCAAACTAACCAACAAAGTCGGGTTTTGCAATCTTGGTTTTTCTCGGGTTTTACAATTTTTCGGATTTTCGGACTTTTTCCGGTAAAGTCTTCATAGCATAAAATATGTAACTCATGCTCCAAATATTTCTTTAATCCTAGTAGGATACAACTATATAATGTATTTTTCAAGAAAATAATACAGTAATATGATTATGAGTCATAGCATTGTACTCAATAACAAAGATAATAAAATCGCATAAAACAAATATTGCTAATTAATAAGCCATAATAAAAATGAACATAATCTAAAAGTACTATATAAGTTATGCTAAAATAAGTACATCTAATAAGTACTATTAAATACATGACTAAGCACTAAGAAAAAGATAAACTAAGTTATGCATTTTCATTATAAACCAATGCAAAACTGGAAATAGATATCCAACACTATGTCATTTTTAGTGTTGAATTGGATTTATTTTGTTAGCACATTAGTATTGATTTGAACTTTATTTGAGTTACTACATTTATGGACTATAAAACTTGTTGGACCATTCAAGAATGTTAAGAATAAACTTGAAATAATATATTAAAAGATAAAATTGTGAAAAAGGTTAAGAAATATTTTATAAATTACATTACAATAAATATTTATATGTATAAAATATTTTTAAAAGTCGTATAAATGTAATGTCGGATTGGTTTGGTTTCGACTTTACTTTTTTTAGTTAAAACCAAATTAAACTAAACCACATCGAGTTTTTTTTCCTCGGTTTGACTCGAATTATTAATTTGATGCGATTTATCAGTTTTCTTTGTACACCCCTAATGAGAGCCATAGCCAATGGAAAAGATAACAGAAAGTAGAACTATTTTTCTTAATTTAAATATAAACATTTATATATTCGATCAAATTAAATCCAAAACATGCCCAAACAAACTACCCCCGCAACTCGAGAAGGAAGTAACAAGTAAGAAAGAAAACTAGAAAAGGAGTGTAGAATGAACAAGACAAAAAGAAATGATAGAAAGTAGATTTGCCTTGTTTGGTTAAGGAAAAAAAGAGAAGATTCTTTCATTAAAATGGATACTTTTGTGAGATCCAATAGAAAGTTTCATAACCTATTTTTTCTTCTTTCTTCAGAAATCAGAGTTTGTTGCTTTTATATAAACTCTCAGTATGACTAGTCAAAAAAGCAAGAATGGAATTTTTTGCAAAAGGAAGATAAGAGATTCTTCCAACCTTATCCAGAAGTCTCGGTTCGAATTTGTATATGAAAAAAAAGTCTTTTTATGGAGCACTTTCTCCTTAAATATGCCTTATACAGTGCGGATTCTAATATAGTCGGATTTCAATACGAATATCAAACACCGAGTAGAAAAAAAATAAAGAGAAAGTAGAAAATATTTGCGGGAGACTCTTTTCAATTTTATCATGTTTCAAAAGGTTTCACACCATTTTCTAATATAATAACTTCACAACTTTCAAAGATTACTTCAATAAACTATTCAACCCAACTTTTTATTTTGGTGTGGTGTTCCTTATATTAAACTAACTTATCAACCCAAACAATTAACTTAGCAACTTGTCACGACCCGGATTTTCCACCATCGGGATCGTGATGGCGCCTACTCGTGGTAGCTAGGCAAGCCAACTTATTTACCTTTCATTAATAAATAAATCTGTTAACAATCTATAGCATCAACAAGTAATATGAAATTTAATAATAATAATAATAGCGGAAGTCTAATTTATAAGTCTGAATAAAAACGCGGAATAGTCAACAATAGCCTCTACCCAAGATTTGGTGTCACATTACTCACGAACTGCAACGAATTTACTAAATACAAAGGTCTGAAAGAAACATATAAGCTGTCTGTCTCGAAAACAATGAGGCAACAGTCTAAAGAGAACATAAGGAAGAGACTCCGGGCCTGCGGACGCCTGCAAGGCTACCTCAGTCTCGTGTAAATGAAATCCCGCTCCCGTACTACTGCTGCTGCTGCTCCTCAAAACCTGGACCTGTGCAAAAATGCACAGAAGTGTAGCATCAGCACAACCGACCCCATGTGCTGGTAAGTGTCTAGCCTAACCCCGGCGAAGTAGTGACGAGGCTAGACTGGACACCACATAAACCTGTGCAGTTATAAATATATAGCGAAAATCGAATACAAAGCAATTAACAATATGGGAGGGGGAAACATGCTATGGGGAGATACAATATTAACAGTAACCAAGGGTAATAAACTAAAGCAACTTAGATCCACCATAAACAAGGAATCAATACTCAATATAAACACAGGGCAGCAAATAACTGTTGCGGCGTGCAACCCGCTCCATAATTACCTTTGTTGCGGCGTGCAACCCGCTCCACAAATACCACTGTTGCGGTGTGTAACCCGACCCATATCATTTATAATGTATCATTGTTGCGGCGTGCAACCCGACCCTCACATATTATTGTTGCGGCGTGCAACCCGACCCTCACATATTATTGTTGCGGCGTGCAACCCGATCCTCAATATCATTGTTGTGGCGTGCAACCCGACCCTCACATATTATTGTTGCGGCGTGCAACCCGATCCTCAATATCATTGTTGCGGCGTGCAACCCGACCCTCACATATTATTGTTGCGGCGTGCAACCCGATCCTCAATATCATTGTTGCGGCGTGCAACCCGATCCTCAATATCATTGTTGCGGCGTGCAACCCGCTCCACCAAGATCATATTTCCTCATCCAAACCACAGTCACAAATACGGGGCAAGAGAGTAAATAAACAATAATGAAAATTCCGGCAAGGGAATACACATGACAAACAACTTAGTAATCTCAGTATCCCGGCAAGGGAGAGAAAAAAAAAACCAACAACAGAATCAACAAAACGTCCGGCAAGGGAATAACCAGTAACTCTTTCCCTTTCTTTCTTTTCTTACTCCACGATATCACTGGAGCCCAAGCTCCAAGAAATTCTTATCTCATATTCCGTCACAAACAACAATATAACGACATCCCAGTGAGGGAACAAAACATTATCTCAAATATCCCGGCAAGGGAATTACTATACCCACATTAGTTCCAACATCTAACCACCACATTAGTTCCAACATCTAACCACCACAGCTATAACCAACCTATTACCACACTTGACCACCTCAGCTATATCTAACCGACTACCACACCCAACCAACCCATCTATAACTATAGTCATCATACGACACAAGGAAACATTAACCTAAGCGACCCTAGTATCCGTTAAGAACACAATGCAGAGGAATCACAACCCAACAATAGCTCGCCAAGAGGGCAACATAATGATCTCTCCTCTTTCTCACTTTTACTTCACAATTCTTTTCACAACTCGAGCAGATGCTCCAGAGGTTCAATTATCACTTATACTTTCGAATTCATTCTACAACTGGAGCCGACGCTCCTCAATGAATCAAGTCATTTCATATACTTTCAATATTCGTATCACAGTTCGAGCCAATGCTCCTAGGAATCAAATTTTCATATCACCATTCACATGTTATTCACAACATATAGAAATACTCCAATAAACATGAAATTCACAATCAGTTCATGATAATCACATTATAAGGACTCACGGTCATGCTAGACACCAATGTATAGAATACTCGTCACCGTGCATATACATCGTACTCGATCACATAGCAATTAACAACAAGACTCAACTCCTATTCCCTCAAGCTAGAGTTAAACCAAACACTTACCTCAAAGCCTTGAAATCCACTTAATCCTCAACTATCGCTTTACCTCGCGGTTCCACCTCCAATTCGCTCGAATCTAATCACAAATTGCTTAATTACTTTAATAAACACTATATGAAACAATTTGAATGAATGAAAATGAATTTCCCAAGTTTTTTCCAAAAATTCCCCCAGGTCCACGTGGTCAAAACTCGAGGTTTGAACCAAAATCTGGTTACCCATTCCCCCACGAGTTCAAATATATAATTTGTTTTGAAATGGGACCTTAAATCGAGGTCCAACTCCCCAATTTATGGAAAACCTAGGTTCTACCCCAAAACCACAATTTCACCCATGAAAATTCTTGATTTCAAGTGGAAAACATGTTTAATGATGTTAAAAGTTGAAAGAATTGAGTAAAAATCAACTTACAAATGATTTTGGATGAAGTTTGCTCTTGAAAAATCGCCTATGGTGTTTGGGTTTGAAAGAATGGTGAAAAGTGATGAAAAATTCGACTAAGTATAAAATTTGCTGGGCCTCGGATATGGGAATTGCGAGCCTTGGTTCGCATTTGCGAACAAGACAGGGCTGGGAATTGCGATCCTTGGTTCGCATTTGCGAACACTAGGCCTGGGCACAGACTTCGCATTTGCGAAGTATCGATCGCTTTTGCGATCTGGGCCCTCTCGCTTTGCGAGCATGGTCGTCGCATTTGCGACCCCAGCCCATTTTCCCCCTCTTCGCATTTGCGAAAGAATGATCGCATTTGCGATCCGGACCAGATTTCCCCTTCTTCGCATTTGCGATCGAGTTGCCGTATATGCGACTTCGCATTTGCGAGTACTTCTTCGCAAATGCGAAGATACCAGAACTGGGGAATACCAGCTTTTCAAAAACGAGAAAATGCAATTCGATGCCTATCCAAAACTCACCCGAGCCCTCGGGGCTCCAAACCAAACATGCACACAACCTCGAAAACATCCTACGGACTTGCTCCTGCGATCAAATCGCCAAAATAACATCATTTACATAGAATCAAGCCTCAAAGCACATGATTTTTCATTATAACTTCCTAAACTTCAAACTTTAGATATTTAGGTCCGAAACACGTCAAATGACGTCCGATTTCGACCAAACTTCACAGAAAGCGCTTAAACAATATATAAGACTTGTTCCGGGTGTCGGAACCAAAATACGAGCCCGATACCACAGTCTTTTAATCAATTTTCATTTCCAATTTCCTTAATAATTTCAGAAAAACAATTTCACAGAAAAATTCTTTCCTCGGGCTCTAGACCTCGGAATTCGACTCCGGGCACATGCCCGAGTCCCATATTTTTCTACGGACCTTACGGGACCGTCCAATCTCGGGTCCGGGTTCGTTTGCCAAAAATGTTGACCAAAGTCAACTTTAATCATGTTAATATCAAAATTCTTCAAATTTTTCTCAGAATTCATAAATTTCAACACAAAAATTTTTCGGCTACGCGCCCGGACTGCACACGCAGATCGAGGCAAGTAAAAATGAGGTTTTCAAGGCCTCGGAAGCACGGAACGAGTGAGGAAACAGGTGATGACCCTTTGGGTCGTCACATCCTCCACCTCTAAAATAACCGTTCGTCCTCGAACGGACAAAAGAAAGAAGTACCTGAGTCGGGGAACAGATGTGGATAACGGCTCCGCATGTCAGACTGGGACTCCCAGGTCGAGGCCTCAAGGGGCTGACCTCTCCACTGAACACGAACAGAGGGAAAACTCCTAGATCTCAACTGACGAACCTGCCGGTCCAAAATAGCTACCGGCTCCTCCTCATAAGATAAATCCTTATCCAACTGGACATTGCTGAAGTCTAACACATGGCTAGGATCGCCGTGATACCTCCGAAGCATAGACACATGAAAAACTGGATGCACGGCTAATAAGCTAGGTGGCAATGCAAGTCTATAAGCCACCTCTCCTACTCGATCGAGAATCTCAAACGGACCAATGTACCTAGCGCTAAGCTTACCCTCTTTCCGAACCTCATCACGCCCTTCATAGGCGACACCCGGAGCAATACCCGCTCACCAACCATGAAAGCTACATCTCGAACCTTACGATCTGCATAGCTCTTTTGCCTAGACTGAGCTGAACGAAGTCTGTCCTGAATGACCTTGACCTTCTCCAAGGCCTCCCGAACTAAATCTGTACCTATCAACCGAGCCTCTCCCGGCTCGAACCATCCAATCGGAGACCGACACCGCCTACCATATAAGGCCTCATAAGGAGCCATCTGGATGTTCGACTGGTAGCCGTTATTGTAGGCGAACTCTGCTAAAGGCAAAAACTGGTCCCACGAGCCTCCAGAATCAATGACACAAGCTCGGAGCATATCCTCCAAAATCTGAATAGTCCGCTCGGACTGACCGTCCGTCT
>NW_017670850.1:0-3516 GCF_001879085.1 Nicotiana attenuata | reverse complement strand
ACATCTCTCACATAAGCCAAATACGCGGCACACCCCTTCTCAACCATGCGCTGAGCTTTAAGAAAAGAGATAACTCTACTGGGAGTGTGGTCTAAAGTACCACTCCACTCAACACGCGGAATACCTGGCATAGCCAGCGTCACGGTCTTGGCATGACAATCAAGAATAGCAAAATAGGGCGACAACCAGTCCATGCCAAAAATAATGTCAAAATCCACCATACCGAGTAATAATAAGTCTGCTCTGGTCTCAAAACCACGAATAGTAACCAAACATGACCGATAAACGCGGTCCACAACAAGAGAATCTCCCACAGGAGTAGAAACATAAACGGGGGCACTCAAAGAATCCCGAGGCACACCCAAATGAGGAGCAAAGTAAGAAGACACATAAGAGTAAGTAGAGCCCGGATCGAATAGAACCGATGCCTCTCTGTGACAAACCAGAATAATACCTGTAATGACGGAGTCGGAGGCAACAACCTCAGTACGAGCAGGAATAGCATAATATCTGGCCCGGCCCCTCTCTCGAGGGCGACCTCTATCTCCCCGACCTCCACCCCTAGCCGGCTGGGCAGGTGGGGTAGCTGCTGGAGCTGTGATCATGGCCTGAGAACTCTGAGGAGCACGCTGCGGCTGAGCAGTCTGTGAAGATGCACCCCTACCAAGTCTGGGGCAGTCCCTAACCATGTGGCGTGTATCACCGCACTCAAAACAAGCTCTAGGAGGACGCGGTGGCTGTGACTGGCTGGGACTAGGCCTGCTGGACTGACCTCTGGAAACACCCCACGCAGGAGGCGCGCTAGAAACTGGAGGTGCATAGTAAGGCTCCTGAGGTGCAGGTGGAGCTGGAGTACTACCGGCTGCTGGAAGAGCTGAATGAACAGGGCGACCCGCATAACCCCTACCATAACAACCTGCTGATGGGGTACGGGAACCAGAGTACTGACCCGACTCTCGAGACCTCTTGGCCTCCCTCTCCCCTCGCTCCCTGGCGAGCATACCCTCAATCCTCCTAGCAATGCTCACTACCTGCTGATAAGGAATGTCCGTCTCCAACTCTCGAGCCATGCTAGATCTGATGGGTGGGATAAGACCCTCAATGAACCTACGAACTCTCTCCCGAACTGTAGCAACCAAAGCCGGTGCATGCCTGGCCAACCTGGTATAACGGATAGCATACTCCGAAACGGTCATAGCACCCTGGCGCAAATGCTCAAACTCTGCGCGCCATGCATCCCTGAGACTATGGGGGACAAAGTCTCTCATGAACATATCCGAGAACTGGGTCCAAGTTAGTGAAGCAGCCTCGACTGGACTGTCTATCTCATAAGTGCGCCACCAATCATAGGCAGCTCCCCGAAGCTGAAAAGCAGTGAAAGAAACCCCGTTGGACTCCACTATGCCCATAGTGCGAAGAATACGATGACACTCCTCTAGAAATCCCAAGGCATCGTCTGATGCTAATCCACTGAACACTGAGGGATCATACTTCTTGAACCTCTCAAGCTTGCGCTGCTCGTCTTCTGAAGCAGTTGACCCATCCTCGGGCTGAACTGGTGCTACAGGCGGTGCCGGAATAATATCGGGAGCCTACTCAACCTGCACTCGCTGCTCAAGAGTGCGGACGGCGGGAGTCTGTGCTCCTCCCCCGGCCTGGGATGTGGCTGCAGCAAGGGGAAACAACCCCGCCTGAGCCAAGGTGGTGTACATGCTCATGAACTGAGCCAAAGTCTCCTAGAGCGCTGCAGTAGTAGTGGCAGTAGTAGGTGTGCCAGGTGCCTAGTCTCTGGCTGGATCTGCTGATGGTACCTCGGCGGCAGCTCGCGCAGGTGCTCTGGCTGCACCACGTGCGCGTCCTCGACCTCTCCCCCGCCCCGGCCTCTAATGGCTGCAGTAGGGGGCGCGGGTGCCTGATCATCTCGAGTGGCACGTGTCCTCACCATCTGTGAGAGAATAGAAGTCAGAAGTTTAGATTTGATGTCAAAATATCGCACGACGAGGAATTCAAATGAAACGGAGATTTTTCCTAAACAGTTACATAGCCCCTCGTAGATAAGTACAGACGTCTCCGTACCGATCAGCGAGACTCTAATAAATCGGCCTGTGTTCCGTGACTCCTATGAACCTAGAGCTCTGATACCAACTTGTCACGACCCTAGTTCACCGACTGTGAACATGTCATGACGGCACCAAGTCCCCACGACCAGGTAAGCCTAATATTGCGAAAATATAATAATTGCGGAAAAATAGAGGAAACTAAATTAAATACTAAAAGAAACTGTACTGAATGCCGCTCGGCATGTACAACTCAATATCACAAGTCAAAAACAATCCCCAAAACCCGGAAACCCACGGGCAACACAGGCTACAGAAGCGAAAAGAAAAGGCTCCAAACTCCAGAATATCTAACAACCGGAAGAAGAAAAACTAAGTACTAGAGATAGAGTAAGAGGGAAACTCGTCGGTCTGCGGACGCAGCAGATCTACCTCGAAGTCTCCGTAGTCCTCCTGCCTCACTGATAGTGTGCCTGAGTAGAGGTACCGGATGATCTGCACATGAAAAACATGCGTAGGAAGGGCATGAGTACACCACAGCGGTACTCAGTAAGTGTCAAGCCTAACCTCGGTTGGGTAGTGACGAGGAAGGTCAGGGCCATACTGAGACAAAATATAGTAATAACAATAATTAACGGTATGATAATCTGACAGAAATAATAAATACAGCAGTGAAATAAGGCAGGTCAACGAGACAATAACAACCACAAAAGGACAGAGCAAACACATAGTAAATACAACTCAATACCAATGATAACAATGAGGGTCTCCCAGGATACCGTCCTGTAGCCCTTTCCTCAACTGTCCAGTGGATGTCCCGGGATACCGTCCCGTAGTCCAACTCATATACCAAACCGAAGGATCTTCCGGGATACCGTCCCGTAGTCCAACCATCAAAATGCAGGGGGATTTATCGGGAATCTAACCCGCAGTCCCAAAGTAAAAGTGCAGGGGGATCTACCGGGAATCGAACCCGTAGTCCCAAAGTAAATGCGCAACCACAGCCAGAAACAAACCAAGGAATAAAGTACGAAAGACAGAGCAACAGATAGAATTAGCCTAGCATGTTTCACGCAGTACAGTCAAACAACTTAAGCAATTAGGCAGTTAAGTCAGCTAAACATGCTTTCCAAATCTAGCACAAGTATAATTTCAAGTAGGATAAGGCAAGTAGGAAAGAAAGCTAAATATCAACAACTTAAGTGAAAACTGGATTTTCATCAATCGGCTCAAGTACGCGCTCGTCACCTCACGTACAAGGCACTCAAATATCAAGAAAACAATCCTAAGGGGAAAAGTCCCCCACACAAGGTTAGACAAGCCACTTACCTCGAACCGGCTCGATATCAATAGAAACCACGCCTTTGCCACGAGTATCCGACTCCAAATGGCCCAAATCTATTCAATTCAATTACATATCATAAATAATACTGCAAACAACTGATTCCGCTATTAAAAT
>NW_017670849.1:411607-434135 GCF_001879085.1 Nicotiana attenuata | reverse complement strand
TGCTTGCCTTATCATACTGACATGTCAAATAGTTAGAAACAAAGTTAACGAATTTTTATTTTTTATTTTATTTTATAGTCATTGTGCTTTTTATAGACCTGAGATATACAGTGTATCTAGAGTTGTGAGCTCCATCATGAATAGCTTGTCTCAACCCATATATGTTTGCTACACATAATTAATTACCTAGTCGGAGAATACCCTCACTATTAACAGTCATATCCTTATTTTTACTAGCTACAAATCTAATCTCGGTAATTAAACAATCGTTCATCCTCGTATTGGCTAGCCTTTATACACTCTACATCGAGCTTGACCAATAGCCAATAATGTCTTTGAATTATATATTTTTTTTTGGCATAAGCTCTAATATTTACCTTTTCCGAACAATACAAAACAGTACAATTATATCTTCAGTAGTTCCCTCCATTAGCATTGCTAAATATTTATATCTCTGTTGGTGTTAAAAGTACTTCAGGCTCTTGTGCTAGTTATAAATCTCATAGGTTTCTTCGTATAAATAGTGTCTCTAAATCATAAAAGAAAATACCAGTATGACCATCTCCAAATCATGAATGGCATAATACGACTTGAGCTTCTTCAATTTCCTTAGAGCATAGGTTATCACGCGACTATTTTGCATGAGAAAATATCCTAATCCTACCCCGAAGTATCACATAACATCATGAATCCTCTAGAGCCTATTGGAATAAGGTTAACATTAGTGTGATTGTTTAACATGCTTTCTCGTTGTACATTTCTCCATCCACTGAAATTTAGCGATTTTCTATGTTAACTTGGTGAGTGGTGTTGCTATTCTAGAGAAATCCTACACAAATGCCTATAGTAGCTTGTCAAGCCAAAAGTAAACTCTGTAGGGGAAATGGATCTCGGCCATTTATGAATTGTTTCTATCTTCTTAGAATCTGCCAGATTTTTCATTCTTAGATACCATGTGTCCTATGAATACCATCGAGTCCAGCTAATTGAAGAACTTGAAAAAAAGTTAATTTTCCTGCAGCATGTTTGACATATTTTTCAAGTAATTCTCGTGCTCTTCCTGGGTACGAGAATATACTAGAATATAGTAAGTAAAAACTATGAATTTTTTTTCTCCAAAACAACTTTGAACACCATATTCATTATATGCATCAATGCAATTGGAGCATTGTCCAATCTAAAGGACATCACAGGTAACTCATAATGTTAATACCGAGTACTAGAGGCAACATCGAAATATCTTCCTTTCTTATTCTAAGCTGATGATAACCAGACCAAAGGTCAATGGTTCCTTGTGACTGATCAAACAAGTTATCTATACGAGACAAGAGATATTTGTTGTGTATTGTTATCCTATTTAATTATCTGTAGTTGGCCCACATTCTTAAAGACTCGTCCCTTTTTTTTCAAGTAATATTGGTGTACCACATGGTGCAACACTCGGTATGATAAAACTTGTATCTAGTATGTCTCTCAATTATTCAATTAGCTCTTTCAACTCTGTTGGTGCCATATGATACAGTCAGGTATCAGCTCAATACCGAAGTCTATTTCTCATATTGGAGGTAGTCCTCGTAAATCTTTAGGGATACATTAGAGAATCTCTCATTATGATACCTTTTTTTTCCTCAAACTAAGTGTTGCTTCTCTTGTGCCCCTTACCATATCTATGAGATCCAAACAACCTTTCTTCTATAAGCGTAGTCTTCAAAATATATAATTTGCTCGTCTCTAAAACTTATAATCCTCTTTTTGGACAAAACCAGCTTTTAAAGTTCAACAAACCTAATAGTCTTTCCATTGTAATCAAGGGTAGCATGGTAAAAAGATAATTAATCAATATCCATCTGTACGTTAGAGTCAACCATATCAAGTACAATTTGATTAGCTAGGGTTTCCTTCTCTTAACTTGAATCTTAAAAGTTTTAAACACATGTCTAACTACTATAAATTTTTCACAGATGTGGCAACCCGAAAAGGATCGCTTAATATCTCAAAATATTTTTGATTTTTAAATCTTCGACTCATATTAAAATTCATACTAAAAGATATTCTAATCTCGATCTTCTTATGTGAGTTCTTGCACGCATATTATGTCTATATTTTCAATCTTTCTGGTAAATGCAACTGCTAAAGAAGAGGTTCATGTCTTCATATATGCAGTTACTATCTTATTTAAGCAATTAACCAACCTTTCAACAAGCCTATAAACATAAGATGTTGCTTGCATATCCAGCTGAGAAAGATTGGTGTTATATGTAAATATACCCAACGTCTAAATCAATTTCTTAAATGATCTAGCATGCAAGTTCACATCACCAACTATCAAGAACGAAGTGATTCATAAACACTTTAGTGAAATTATTCCCAATTTAGTTGTGTTGCTCTTGTTGGCATCTCTAAGAGTACAGTAGCATTTCATGTATTCGCTATGTTCTGTAGTCTAAAAGTTTCCTGTTCCATATACCTCTTCATGAAATATCATATAGCTTATAACGTGGTAACTATTCTACTAAAACCTTTAAGGATCCTTTGAACTATCACAAATAGTAAACTTAGTAGTTTCAACTTTAGGAACTTTATTAAAAATACTTTGTTGGTCCCCATAGTCTTCTAGGTGCATGAGGACTTTAGAGTCTATATTCTGTTGCTCATTCTACTCATGTTTATCTAGTATATCCATAAAGATCTCAATTGTTTTTTTTTCATCTTTTCCGCGGCTTTTTTTTTTCCTTTCCCCCAATCCCTTTTTGCTTTTGACTTTGGCAGAAAGTAACCTAATGGGCTTCGGCCCTTTTATGTCCATTCCCTTCCTTTCTTTCTTTTTTGTTTTTGTTTTGTTTTATCTTATTAGTTTGTTCCTCCTCCTTTTTAATTAAATTATTTTCTAAATATTCACTATATCGTCATATAAAATTATGGGTTATTACAATGACTGGATTTTTTTTCGTGTATACATATCCTTTTACACTGAATTTTAGACCTCTCATTGATCTTGTTATCATCGAGTTCTGTCGTTTTTTCAATGTTTGTGTAGGACAAATTGGCCCCATTGTATGGAGGGTTATTGCTTGTCTAAGGCACTTAGCTAGCTTGGCAAATTTGCTTTTTACCTTTTTTCATCTGATCCACCTCTACTCCCCTAAGCTGTTCCGACATGGGATCTTTACTTTGGTGGCGAGGAGTAAGAGGGTTTTAGTCAGCCCTGAGGATGACAAGCACCGTAACTGGTATTTCAGATTTGTTGATGCTCCTACTGTAGGGTTAGTAGGTGAATAAAATATACCATTCCCTGAAAAGTGGAATTTTGCACGTAAGTTTACTTTTGCAACTTTCTCTGTTCTCTTTTCCCCCTTTTTCGTTTTGAAGGGGTTTGTTTTTCCCTTCGCTGTTTAACTTTCTCTTTTTTCAGCAACCATGGGAACTGTTGATGAGATTTTCAATTTTCGTGGTTGGGTAGAGAAATTGTTGACTGTTGCTTCGATGGAAGGTAGATCCTGGAAAAACCTTTCAAACTGGTTTGGTTGGAAGGTTAAAACTCATGGTAAATATTTTACTTTTTTTATTTTTTTTCATTCTTCCCTTAGAACGTATTTGACCATTCTTTTTATCAGGGTTTCCTATTCGCGGTGTAAGTGCTGATTCGATCACATCTTCCAGACTTTCCTTAGCAAGAGCTCAAGAGATAATCCTGAGTTCTTCATCGAAAAGGAAAGCTGACAAACCCCAAGATTCTGAAGAGGAAGAGGAACGAGATGAGAGTTCCTTGGTTAAAAGGCCGCGAGTTAGAAGGTGCGTTATTTCAGATGATGAAGTTACTCCTCCCCGTTCTGTTCCCGTGATCGAGTTTGTTGAAGCCACTTTAGTGAGTTCTGAAGATGATACTCCTATGGCAGCTCGTGACTCTGGTGAACAACTTTTTTCTCGTGGGTTTGATAATGAATGTTTCGATTTGGTGTCTGATGAAGTACCTCTTGCCTCCTATCCCGTGTCTGTCCCTATGGAACATTCTTTGCCAGTTTTTTCTTCTACTGTTTCTGCTCCGCCTCAAGCTATTATGACTTCCTCTGCAGTCCCCGCTACTAATGTTTCTCGAACCGAAGTTGGTTCTTCGAGTGGAGGTAGAGTGATGAAACAAATTACCATTGAGGTCCCTGCCGAAGGTAATTTTCTAAAGAAGTCAGTTCAAGCTGACGTGTGGTTGAAACCCCTGATTGGTCCAGTTGAAAAATCCAAGCTGGAAAGTCATAGCTCTCTGACTTGGATGAATGATATCGTGCAACCATCATTGAAGGTATAAACTTCTTTTCATATTAGGTATCATTTTTCTTTTACTAAGATTCTTATGTACTCCCTTTTTTCTTTAGATCAATCTCGTCTGCACGGAGATGATGAAAAGGGTTTCCCAGACGGAACAATTGATGCATGATTACCATATCGAGGCAGACAACTGAAAAGAGCAGTATGACAGTCATTAGCTTGAAATGGAAGTTTTAGAAGAAAACAAATGTACCTTAGAGCAGCAGTTGAAGATTGTGACTTCGGAGATGGCAGTTGAGAAAGCTTCTTCCAATCATGCAGGCAAGGATAAAAATTTCCTTGAGTCATCATTTGCCGAACAACTCTCCAAAGCCTCCGAAGAGATCAAAAGATTGAAGGCCTTGTTGAACGAAAAAGAAGTTTATGTGGGTGAACTTGTTCAAACACTCACTCAAACCCAAGAAGATCTTTGTGCGTCTTCCGATAAGGTCAAATTTTTGGAGAGTTCACTTGCCCCTTTGCAATCTTCTTATGATGCTGCTTTGGTTGAGAGGGAGGAGTTCAAGAGTGAAATTGATCAATGGGAAAGAAATTATGAGGCTCTCGAGGACAAAGCTGCTGTTGAAGTGAGTTGGGCTATTTTGAATACGCGCCATGATACCCTTGTGGAGGCTAGCCAAGAGGGTTTTAACTTGGATGCTGAGTTAGCTAAGATAAAAGAAACCATTGAGAAAACTCAGCAAGGCCAAAGTTTTTCTTCTCCCATGGCCGATACTCCCAAGCTCGTTGAAGCTGACCCTAATGTGATGGATGTCCCAGCTCCTTCAGACCAAGCCGAGCCTTCTATTGCTGATGATGCCATTTTGAACCCTTCTCCTGCTCCACAGTGAAAGTTTACTTGTGAAATTTGACTCTCTTTCTTTTCTTTTTTGGTGGAATGTGTGGTGGTTTCACCTCTGATCCCATTTGGGGGTTATGTTTTTGGTGATGACAAGTCCCCAAGTCTTTTCGGGGCTTTTTGTACAAAATGACAATCAGTTTATGACAAAGTTCCTACTTAGTTTAAACTTAATATTATAAAGTTTCACTCTTTTTGCCTTGTTCTTTATAAGTCCAAGGTCTTGCTTTTTAATTCGTGGGTTTTTGTCTTGCCCTTTTGACTTTTTGCATTTTTAGAGATGCTTTATTAACTTCATGGATCTTTGAATCAAACATGAATTTATAAAAGAGGGCCCTTTTATATACGACACTTAATGAAGAAGACGTCTCAACTTCATAATGGTGTAAACATACGAAAAAAGAAATAGGAACACACATGTTTCTTGAAATAACTTTGATAAAGTTTTCATCCGAACTTTGTCAAGTTTAAATAACATCTTACATGTATTTAAATATCTTCTATTACTCTTCCGTAGGTGTTTTCTTTACAACAGATTTGCAAAAAAGAAAGAAAATCCAAGGGTTTCTTTATGACCCATGGCTAAATACTGCCTTTAACCTAAACATCGTAAGATTTTGAAATCTATACCAACGAGTAGGGGTGTTCATAAAAACCCGAAAAACCGAATCAAACCGAAAACCAAACCAAGCCAACCAAAAAAACTGATACTTTTTTGTTTGGTTTGGTTTTGGTTTTGAATTTTAAAAACCGATCAAATTTGGTTTGTTTTTGGTTTTAATAAAAAAACCTGAAAAAACCCGAACCAAACCGACTATAGGAGTAAGCTATTTCAATTATTATACACACACAACACACACACAACACACACACACACACACACACAACACACATATATATACTAATATATAATATATATATAATATATATATATATATATATATATATATATATATATATATACAAAGTTTCAAAAATTTAATGGTAAATGTTAATAGTTGCAATTTTAGTATAGTTCTTTACCATTTACATTCTAGTTTGATTGGTAGTTTTCTCTTGTTAAGTGTAAGAATCATTTCATGTTAAAATAATATATTTTTAATTGAGTCCTTAAATTATTCAATCACTATTTGATTCAATATATCATATATCTTGGTAAATAATAGGTTTCTCAAGGCAATTGATTTGATAGTGTTACGTTGAAAATATGATCGCTGGAATATGTGTTTGTTAGTGTATGCCTTATATTTTAAGAAAAACCCGCACAAACAACTGAAAAAATCGAAAAACTAACAACCCGACATAAACGAATGAGAAAAAATCGACGTAATGGTTTGATTTGGTTCTAATATTTGAAAAACCGACCATACTTGGTTTAGTTTCATTTAAGGGAAAAACCGATCCAAACCGAACCATGAACACCCCTACCAACGAGTGTATTCTTCACAGGTTTTTTTGATCAGGCTTGTGTAATTGGCTCATGACTTTGGTCTGAACTTGATATTTGATGAATAGACTTTTAGGCTGAACTTGAATTTGAATTGTTTTCAGTCTTCTTTGCCTTCCTTATACATATATCATATGTAATTATATAGTCCCTAAGTGTTTGAGCTTTGAAATATGAAATCTCGAGCACTTGATTATTCCCTTCTGGACCTGTCCTTCCTGAAAAAGGAAAAACATATGGGACTCGAAGTACGATTTTAGATGAAAACTTCTTAACCCATTTAAATTCCATCAGAATAGTTCTAACCCTAGACCGGATATTATGTTCTTTCCAACGTGTCTTTCAGGTTGTAATTCATCATTTAGTGTGGGCTAAGCATTTGCCTTTTATCTAAAATCGTTAGTAAAATTTTAATAATTCAAAAATAAAAATCATTAGTGAGGATACTACCCGTCCCCCAAATTCCCAGCAGAGTCGCCAAGCTGTCACACCTCCTTTTAACACACCTACCCCGAAGGATAATGTATAAGGAGTTTTTCCCATTAAAGTGACATTATTCGAAATAGGTTATTTATTTTTTAGAGTCTCCACTTGGGATAGGATTCGCTTTTGGTGTGCCAAGTCACCGGTTTAATTGAATCCAAATCGAGGAAAATTTCGACTGCCCAATTGGAATCTGCGAAACCAGAAATTCTAATAAGGAATTCTGTTGACCCGAGGGAAGGTGTTAGGCACCCCGGATCCCGTGGTTCTAGCACGGTCGCTTAATTATTATAAGGCTAAATCTGATTTATTATACATGTTTAATTCTATAGTGAATTTTAAAATATTTACCACTTGATTAAAAAAATTTAAGAAAGTGAACGTGTTTTAAAACGTGTTTTGGATAGTCACATGAAATGCACCGCGGATCCTCGACACATTCTATATCAACGTTTGGATTTGGGATTTGGTTGCATGAATGCACACCCGTATTTAAGAAGATAAAATTATTGAAAGCGCGCCTAAAGCGACTACGAGTTATTAATCTTGCGCGGAGGCCGTGAAATTTGCTAAACGGCAGCCCCGAAATGCTAAGTATTTAATATAAGCATTATAAAGAGGCCCGCAATTTATGATTTTTGTTGGCGAGGCTCATCTCATTTATTATGTAAAGGCCACCTAAAGCAATCTATCATTTTTTCTATTGAATTTGTCTCACGAGCCCTAGTTAATTAATGTTAAAAATTCGAGCTCAAGTTCAAGTCCGGATTCAAACAAAAGGGAAACAACTTAATTTGAAACCCGCTAACCTAACTCGTACCCAAATTAGTTGCCAAATTAAATCTAATGCTCTTAATGTGAATTCAAGCTCTTATCGTGTTGGCCTTTGAGATTAGCCCGACAATTTGGTCATTTTTTGTAAGCAAAGACCAGTTGTGGCCTTTGCGCAGGCCCATTTGAAACAAAGCCTGAATTAAATCCCCTAACCCAACATTAGAGTTTCAGCTGTGAAGCTAACTCTTAGAGTGGGCCTTGGATCAGTTTCGCATGCAGCTGCTGGGCCATTTTGTTTGAGGCCCAAAGGTAACTAATGGTCCTTGAATTTCCGGTATCTTTGCCTGAATTCTATATTGTAGTAATAGGGATCATTTTAAGAACTGAAACCAGTCAATTACCAATTCAATGCATACTGCAATGAAACGAATTGAAACTTATTGAAACAAGTGAAAACAAACACCATTCGCAACCTGATTTTGAAACTTATAAGCTGATTTTGAATCTCATTTTTACACCTACATCTGGAATGTGTATGTCTCTATGAACATGTATTTATCCGGAGTTTGTGTTTATGGGAACATGTTTGAACCTATATACTACTAGTGCAATATCTATACTAATAAGATGTGGAATTTAACACGAACTAAACCATGCGCAGAACTTCATTGAACATAGCTTTAACATGAGTCAAAGAATTTAAATTCATACAAGTCCCAAAGTGTTCATGTTCAAACAGTCCTAATTATACAAATTGTCCAAATTAGCTCAAATACTCGTTCATACGAATTTTGCAGCTGCAACTAGCAATGACTTAAGGAAAATACAAGTGAAACATCAAATACTTCTTCATTATTGACTCCACAAATAGTTCATGCACATTGCTTCAAATTTCCAGTTCAAACTGAATCAAGGAAATGTACCTGGAGGTTGAAATACAATAAGAAGAAGCAGGAGTCAGCAACAATAAGAGGAATTTGCAGTGTTAAGCAACAGGAGAGCAACAGCAATTTCAACTCGGAGTCCCAGCCATGAAAACCAGTAAAATAGACCCAAAATTAACTTGAATAGACCAATTTAACCTTGAAATCAACCCAGAAACCCTTGACCTCAATTACTGGACAGAATTAGGCAATTTTAAACCATTTTGAATCTTATGTGAATTGAAAATTTGAAACAGGATGCTGGAACTTGAAATTGATCTAAGATCACAATAGAACAGTGTTTTTTTTTTTTTTTTGAGTTTTTTGGAGTTTTTCTTTGAAGAACTAAGATCTAAGGAATTTCTGAATTGTAGTGGTTCAGATTTGAGTATTTGAATTTGAAATTCAAATTTCAGATCTTAAACTTGCTGAAAATGTTTTTGGCGGGGAATTTAAGAGCTGGAATTTTTTTTGGAATTTTCAGGTGTGTGTAACTTGTGAAAGAAGGCGTGAGGACTACTTTTTATAGGCAGGAAAGGGGCAGGAAGTTCCAGATTTATTCACTCATTTTCCCCCCTTTTTATTTCAGTTTTTATACATTAATCCCTAAATTTTTGGCTTGTTGCCCAAGTTACTGCATTAAGAATGCAGAAACTTACATTAAGACCCTCTTCTAGAAGCATCTAGGGTATTCTAGCTTTGTTTTCTATTCATGGAATACCTATGCTACCCTTTCTTTTATTCTGAAATTACTGAACCTAACAAACTAACCCATTTTAAGTGCCCAAAATACCCCTGAATACCCCTGAAATTACTAACCCTATACCAAACTAGACCTCACCCTCTTTTATCCTAGTTAAAGTCTATCAGCTATAACCAAGCAGTCCACTTAACTAGGGTTAAACAAACAAGGCTAAAATCAAATGTTCACAATCAAACAATCTCCTAAAATCAAACTAGCTGGACAAATTAAACTAATTATGGAGTTAAACCTATCAATGGACTGCACTTAATAACTAAATCAAATTGCAGTGATTAATTGGCTAAAACACAGAATCAAACCCATCAAAATAGACTTTAATTGCACATGAAAACTTAAAACAATTATCAGTTAACTTGGAGAATCTAAACAACATAGCAGGAACACATTTAAACTAAACTATGGCATGCTTAACCCTAAATATAAAGAACTTAACCATAACTAAATAAACAAATGAATAAATTATTATTATTGATTAAAAGAAAATCAAACAAATCAAAAACAGATCCACGCACTCGAACACTGGTTCAGACGAATTGATAAGAAAATGAGAAAAACAAATAAAATCAAACCCTAAATTAACTAATCAGGAAAGAACGACAAACATGAAGAAGCAACTATTTTGAGTAATGAAGAAAAGCAAAGAAAACTTACTCACTAAAAACCTAGGATTCTGCCGCCCTTTTAAATTTAAAAATCAATCAGCTCCGGTGAGATTCAAGTGCTTCTGATGATGGATTCGTCATGAAGGAGGTGAGGAGATCGTGAGACATCAATTTGATGAGGTTTGGAGCAATTAGGGCTTAGGCCGGGTTTTGGATTTGAAATTCGAGGCATTGAAGGAATATTTGAGAGAAGATAAATAAGGATTTAAGAAGAGGAAAGCGAGGAGAGTCCAGGGTGTTATTTTGAAGTGGTTTGGAAGGTGGTGCCGCCGTACACGGCGGTGGCGGCGCTAGGGTTTGAGTTATTTGAAGAGTTGGGATGAGATTTGGAAGAAAATAAGTCCAGATATGGACCGGGGAGATGAAGAGGAAGGTGTGGTATGAATTTGGGGTCGTTTGGAGGATCGCCGCCGGCGGAGGCGATTTCTGGCCGGCGGCGGACAGTGGGGGACGGCGGAGACGTGGTAGTGTTACGCCGGCGATATCAGGGGTAGTCTGAGATGGTGAATGAAGGGTAGGGGGGAAAATTATTAAGACACTTATATATCTAGAATCTATCAGTTCCTGACCGTCAGATCAACTAATCTAGACGGTCAGGATTGATTGCAATGAAACGACGTCGTTTTATTGGGGAAGGGGTCTGGACCAGGTTGTCTAAGGATTTGGGCTGGGTTGAATCTGGTTTAGGGGAGGGATTGGCTTTGGGCTAGAGCATGTTTGGCCCAAAACTGGGCATTTATTAAGACCAAGTTTATTCCTTTAAATTCTTTTTCATTTGTTTTCTCTTCTTCCCTTTTTTTTTCTTTTTTTTTTTTGTTTTTTTATTTATTTTCTTCTTGCAAAATTAAAACTAACGAAACCTAATCTAATTCCAAAAATTACACTAATTAATTTTTCCAAAATAAACTAAATCCAAATGTAAAATGACTATATTTTGTTATTTTCTCTTATTTTTTATGATGCTAATTAACTAAAAAAAATCAAGAATTGGGTCTTAAACGCAATTATGCTATTTTGTATTTTTCATGAGTTATATCAATTTAAAAAATGCACAAAAATGCAAACAATCACAAAATCATGCAATTAATTCCTTAAAATTCAAAGAAAAATCCTAAATTTAATGAATTGTATAGGAATATTTGAGCGAGGCAAAAATCACGTGCTCACAGCTGCCCCTCTTTGCTCGGAGACACGAAGGGTTTTCGGGCAAAGATAAATGAGCAACTATGAGAGATTTTTGCCTGCTCGGCACTCCATGAGAAGCATTTTGAAAACCGTCTGACCGAACCCAGCTTCAAAGGTTGCCTACATATCCTTGGCTATAAAGGAATCAGGTCAGTGTAGTTCTGGAAAGTTTGGTAGCTGGGACTACCAGGAGCTGTGATTTCACCACTGTTGCTGCTGCTGCTGCTTGCTAACCTCCTTATTACACCAAAAGGAAAATCAAAGCTAAGCTAGCTATGCCTATCAACTATGAGTTACAAGAATCCTATCTATAATTCTCTTGAAACTTGATCATGAGTCTTAGCTGATTTTGATGTGGACCCTGATCTGAATCTTGATGCTCGTAAGTTGTAGGTGTTT
Source organism: Nicotiana attenuata (assembly GCF_001879085.1). NCBI lineage: Eukaryota > Viridiplantae > Streptophyta > Magnoliopsida > Solanales > Solanaceae > Nicotiana > Nicotiana attenuata. The sequence goes on along the minus strand of NW_017670849.1, from coordinate 422,341 downwards.
ACTTCTTTCTGCAACATTGAATCAAAACGGGATTAACGGAGCTTGTGACTTCAATCAGATTTTGAGCAATCCGCACCCTTGTTTGCTTCACATTTGAGTTCATTTATTTTTGTTCTTTTCTTCTTTTCTTTATTTTGGATTGAGACTCATTCATCGGTCATCTTGCACCCCTGTGCCCTGAGGTCAAACCTGCTCAGACACCAAAACAAACAAACAAACGAAATTTTTCTGCCCCAGTTTTCACTAGGAAAATTTCGTGAGTTATTAGTGACAAAATCTGAACTCATTCTCTTTTTTTTTCATTTTCAAGAATTGTTTTTATATATGATGAAACGGATTAGGGAATGGAAACCTGTTTCTACGAGGCGCGACTCAGGGATTGGAGCCCTATTGTTGGCAAAAGGTAAAAAGCTCAACTCAGGATTGGAGGCTTAATGTTGGCTAAAAGAAAATGCTCAACTCAGGGGTTGGAGCCCTAATGTTGGCTAAAAGGGAAAACGCTCAACTCAGGGGTTGGAGCCCTAATGTTGGCTAAGAGGGAAAACGCTCAACTCAGGGGTTGGAGCCCTAATGTTTGCTAAACCAAGTAACAGGTTGATATTGGGAATTCTAAACTATCCTTTTTTGGGATTCTTTTGTTATCTCTTTTTTCTCTTTCTTTTTCATTTTTGATAAGATGCGGGAAAGAACATGGAGGAAACTTCCCTTTTGCATTGATTATTTGCTGCAAAGTTGTTTCAGCCCTTGCGCGTTTCTTTTCTTTTGGCTGCACCTGCTTTTGCGCGGTTGCCTGGATTGCACCTGTTTCAGTTTTCAAACAAAGAACAATTGTTAGTTTGAAACGGTGGTTGGTTTTGTGGCCTTGATTGCTTGATCGGGGCCCAGCTTCTGTTGAGAACCTCTGCTGCTTGCTGGTTTTGAAGATTAACCTCTCTTTCAAACCGAAGGACTCAACTTTTAAGATTTCATGACGACTCGCCTGTGCGGGGCTCCGGCCTTTCACTTTATTCTGCCTTTAAGACCTTTGTCCTTGACCTCTTTTTTTTTCTTGTTTTTCTCTTTCAATAGCTTGATTTCAAAGCATCTGCCGACAAGGCCAGTCGAGATTGACTTGATGATCCCGCTGAGGCTGGGTACTTTTCTTTAGCTTTATTAGGGGGAGCCCTGTAAAGCCAATCCTGCCACCTTTTCTTTGTAATAGTTTCGGAATCAGCGTTAGACCGAAAGGGATTCAAGGAAAAAGTAAGCAAGAAGATGAATTTAAAGAGAAGCGTCCCTTTCGGGGGGAAGAGAAGGACTTATCTGGGGGTGCATGCAAGCTTTAAATAAACATGACATGCTTCTTGGACTGGATGCCCGACCCGCACAAACTTTCCAGCTTCTCATGAAGCCATTGATCTGTATTTCAAAACCAGGGAACCTTGCCAGGACTCTTTCAGTGATGAGATGTCTTCTTTTCGGCCGACCGCGCCCTTTGCGGGTTTTCGCTAATCGGCCTCTCTCATTTCTCTTCTCACCATCGCCCGATAGTGCTCTTTACGAGTTTTCACTAAGCGAACTCTCTCATTTTCAATTTCTCTACTTACCGTCGCCTTATGGTGCCCGAAGGTTTTCACCGATAAGACTCTCTCATTTTATTTCTCTCAATTTGATTCCAACAATGATGTTTTCACATTCCCACGCCTTTGCCAATTGATCGGAAGCACTTGGACAGGGTTTTTGGGTAAAAGAATCTTGGATGGAATTACAACTTTGGAACTGTTTTGGTAGGCTCATTGCCGAGCCATTATATCATCTACCCCAGTTTCATTTTTTGGGGAATTGGGATTTTTGTTTTGGTGTGACTGAACCCCAGAGAGAGGCTGCCTACGTATCCTTTCGGAATCAAGTCAGACGTAGTTCAGGGAAACATTTGGTTTTGTTGTTTTTGTTTTTGTTTTCTTTTATTTTTTTCTTTTTCTTTTCTTTTCTTCTTTTTTTCATTTTTTTTTCTTTTTTTTCTTTTCTTTTGCTTTTTCTTTTTCTCTTTTTTTTTTCAAAAATACTTCCGGGTTCCAAAGAGGGTAACCAAGGAAGAGTAACCGGCTCAACTGGGTTTGCAAAGGGTTGATAATGTTTGGATAGCGGGAAGGAAAGCCTTCGTCATCTCAACTGCGCAAAGTCATCATCGTAGAAGGTCTAGACATAGTACCTTTTTACCGCATCTGCATTTATAGCTGCTTCGGGGTCATTGCCATCGATGTCCCCCAGATACAATGCTCCTCTCGGCAATATTTTTCAGGATAATGTATGGACCCTTCCAATTAGGAGCAAATTTTCCTTTGGCTTCCTGGTGATGAGGGAGAATGTGTCTTAACACGAGTTGTCCCACTTCAAAACTCCTGGGTCGTACTTTCTTGTTATAAGCGCGGGCCATTCTTTGTTCGTACAACTGCCCGTGGCAAACCGCGCCCATCCGCTTTTCATCAATTAAAGACAACTGTTCCAGACGAGTCTTGACCCATTCACTATCCTCAATTTCTGCTTCAACGATGATCCGGAGAGAAGGGATTTCTACCTCTGCGGGTATAACAGCCTCGGTTCCATAGACCAAAAGGTATGGGGTAGCTCCTACCGATGTGCGCACTGTGGTGCGATATCCGAGTAATGCAAAAGGCAGCTTTTCATGCCATTGCCTGGAGCTTTGAATCATCTTTCTCAAAATCTTCTTGATGTTCTTATTTGCTGCTTTAATGGCCCCATTGGCTTTTGACCGATAAGGAGTAGAGTTTCTATGCGTTATCTTAAATTGTTCGCATACCTTTCCCATCAGACGACTGTTGAAGTTCGCCGCATTGTCGGTAATGATAGCTGCAGGAATGCCAAAGCAGCAAATGAGATTGGAGTGCACGAAGTATACCACAGCTTTTCTGGTAACTGACTTGAGTGTGATAGCCTCAACCCATTTCGTGAAGTAATCAATGGCAACCAATATGAATCTATGTCCGTTCGAAGCTTTCAGCTCGATTGGCCCAATGACATCCATGCCCCAAGCAACAAATGGCCAAGGTGCTGACATCGGATGAAGCTCTGTTGGAGGTGCATGAATCAAATCGCTGTGCACCTAGCATTGATGGCATTTCCGAACAAAGCTGAAGCAATCCTTCTCCATAGTTATCCAATAATACCCCGCTCGCAGGATCTTCTTGGCCAAAACATACCTGTTCATATGAGGTCCACATACCCCCGCGCGTACTTCATGCATTATTCTTCCGGCTTCCTCGACATCAACACATCTTAGCAAGTTGAGGTCCGGGGTCCTTTTATACAAGACATCACCGCTTAAGAAGAAACCACTCGCATGCCGTCTAATGGTTCTCTTTTGATCTCTAGTGGCTTTCTCGGGGTATTCTTGGGTTTTCAGAAATCTCTTGATATCAAGATACCATGGCTGGGTGCTGGGTTCAACCTCAACCGCGTTGCAATAACCATGCCTTTCTTTGATTTGAATTTCCAGAGGATCAATATGGGCATTGCCTGGGTAAGGCAGCATCGAGGCCAGAGTGGCGAGTGCATCGGCTAGTTCATTGTGACACCGATGAATGTACCTGAATTCTATCGACTTGAAGCGCTTGCTGAGGTCTTCCACATGTTGCCGATAGGGAATGAGCTTAACATCTCGGGTCTCCCACTCTTCCTGGGCTTGACGGATAATCAGATCAGAATCCCCCATGATCAATAAATCTTCAACATCTTGGTCGATTGCCATATCCATGCCCATGATGCAGGCTTCATACTAAGTAGTACTGTTTGTGCAGAAGAATCGGAGCCTGGCTGTAGCTGGGTAGTGCTGGCCCGTGGGTGAGATCAAGATTGTCCCAATTCCTATACCTCTAGCATTCACTGCTCCGTCAAAGAACATTTTCCAAGCACGAGTGTCCTCAGAGATTTCTTTACTGAATTTATCTCCTCATCTGGGAAGTATGTGCTCGACGGTTGGTATTCCTCATCCACCGGGTTTTCCGCCAGATGATCTGCCAACGCCTGGGCTTTTATTGCCGTGCAAGTGACATAGACTATGTCAAATTCAGTGAGCAAGATTTGCCATTTTGCCAGTCTCCCAGTGGGCATCGGTTTCTGGAATATGTATTTCAAAGGATCTAACCTGGTTATAAGGTAGGTGGTGTGGGCTTGAAGATAATGTCTTAGCTTTTGGGCAACCCAAGTCAAAGCACAGTAGGTTCTCTCCAACAGAGTATATTTAGCTTCGTAACCGGTGAACTTCTTGCTCAAGTAGTAGATTGCCTGTTCTTTCTTCCCGGTTACATCACATTGCCCGAGGAAACAGCCGAAAGAATTTTCCAAGACTGGCGGATTTGACAAGTATTCTTTGATCTTGTCGAAGGCTTCTTGGCATTCATCCGTCCACTTGACTGCTGCATCTTTCTTCAATAACTTGAATATGGGCTCACAGGTGGAAGTCAATTGAGCAATGAACCGGCTGATATAGTTTAATCTGCCCAACAGGCTCATCACATCTTTCTTGGTTCTCGGAGGAGGCAAATCCCGGATAGACTTTATCTTTGTTGGGTCTAACTCGATACCTCTCCTGCTAACTATGAAGCCCAAAAGTTTGCCGGATGGGACTCCAAACGCACACTTGGCTGGGTTCAGCTTCAGTTCATACTTGCGCAACCGCTCGAAGAATTTTCTCAAGTCTCGAACGTGATCATCCTGAGTTCGGGACTTGATGATTACGTCATCAACATATACTTCTATCTCCTGATGCATCATGTCATGGAAAATGGTGGTCATGGCCCTCATGTAGGTTGCCCCAGCATTCTTCAGACCAAACGACATGACTCTGTAATAGTATGTACCCCAAGGTGTGGCAAAAGCTGTCTTTTCGGCATCTTCTTCATCCATCAACACCTGGTGATATCATGCGTAACAGACCACGAAGGACTGTATCTCATGCTTGGCGCAGTTATCAACAAGGATGTGGATGTTGGGCAAAGGGAAATTGTATTTGGGACTTGCCTTTTTTAAGTCTCTATAATCCACACACACCCGGGTCTTTCCATCTTTCTTTGGAATTGGGACTACATTGGCCAACCATGTAGTGTACCAGACCACTCGGATTACCCCTGCTTTCAGCTGTTTCGTGACTTCTTCTTTGATCTCATCACTGATGTCAGTTTTAAACTTTCTTTGCTTTTGTTGAACCGGAGGACAATCGGGGTAAATTGGCAATTTATGCACCACTAGATCAACACTCAGTCCTGGCATGTCATCATATGACCAAGCAAACACATCTTTATACTCAAACAGGAGTTGAATTGGAAAGTTAATAGGGTTTACATTCAGGAATTTAAAAGACAAGAAACGAAAAGAAACATCCGAGTTACACCCTAAAATAACTCGGGATGCAGAAAAAGTGGCAGGGCTAGTCTACCGGGACTCCCGCCTGATCGGGAATGGCGTAGCCTTCCAGTTCCGTAGCTTAGTGCTTGGTCCCATATACAGCACCTCAGCAGTGCTGGAGCCCTCTCCCGGCTGAACCATGTGGGTTTCGTATAACATCTTTCTCATTGCCCCACATATCTCTTCAATCTCTTCGGCCGTAAAGGCCTCATCCTCTTCTTTTTCATTGTATTTTGGCTTAACAAAGGTCTCGTACAGATGTGGCAGTGGCTGTGGCAAGACCCATCCCTCTTTCTTTCTCTCAGCCGCCCATTTTACATCATCTGGGGTGGGGTGAAAACCTATCCCGAAGAAAATTTTCAGTTGTTGGCAGGGTCACCGGTTCGGATATTCCTTGCAGAGCTTTTCCAAGTCCCTTCCCTGGCTTGAAACCATGTCTGATCATTTCTTTGGCCACAATAATCGAGGCATTGGATAGGAAGGGTTGGGGACAAGGGTTTCCTTCTTCATGCTGGTCCGCCGCCACAATTTCGAATGCTTGGTAAACTATGTGTTCACTGCCTTCCTTCGCTTCTAGGCATGGGACAGATGGGTCCCGATAGATTGACTGTTCATCCTCTCCATGAACCACGATCTCTTGATCCTCGTGTTCAAATTTCACTATTTGATGGAGGGTAGAGGGCACCGCTCCTGCAGCATGGATCCAAGGCCTTCCCAGAAGAAAATTGTAGGACGTGTCCATGTCTAGCACTTGGAAAGTCACCTCGAAGTCCACCGGGCCAATGGTCAAGATTAGGTCAATTTCTCCGATGGTGTCTCTTTCGATACCGTCAAAGGCTCTTACGCAGACATTGTTTGGACGAATCCTTCCAGTCCCGATTTCCATTCTTTGCAGCGTGGAGAGTGGGCAGATGTCAACACCCGAACCTCCATCCACCATGACTCGCTTGACATAGTAACCTTCACACTTGACAGTCAGATGTAAGGCTTTGTTGTGAGCCGCTCCCTCTGGAGGCAAGTCATTTTTACTAAAGGAGATTTGATTCACGGCGAAGAATCTTTCTGCCATTCTTTCAAGCTGTTCGACTGAAGTTTCAACTGGCACATACGCCTCATTCAGAGTTTCATTAAGATCTTTTGATGTTCGGAGGATTTCGTCACCAATGACAGCAATGACACTTGTTCAGGATATTTTCTCAATTGATCTACTACCTCATAATCAGGCATCTTCATTTTCTGGAAGAAAGCTTCTGCTTCCTCGGTACTCACAGGCTTCTTGGATGGAAAGCTCTTTCGTGTGGCATTGTTTACTTCTTCCATGTTTGAATATTTTTCCACAGGGGTATTGTCTGGAAGCTTTCCCAAGATCTCTTTTCCTTTATACGTAACCACCGTCGGATGATAATTCCAAGGCACTGCAGCAGGGTTCGTCATGGGCTTCTGTGGCACTCATCCAATAACCACTGGCTCATTCAGTCGAGGTGGTTTAATTGTCCCCCGTACCACATAGGCACCCTTCAGTACGTACATTTGCATTCCCTTTTTCAACTCAAATTTCTTTGGAGTGTTCACAATCAATTGCTTTTCTTGGCGGCCTCGCGGGACATAGAGGATCCCATTCTCGGGAAGCATTGCCTCTGTTCTTATTTCGGCTTTCTTTTCTGGTTCTGTCTTGGTGGTTTTGCTCTTCCTTTCTCCTTTCTCTTGCCTCGGGGCCACCTTTGGCTTTCTTTCTGCATTAGCAATAGCAATGATGGCCTTTAATGCCGGATCAAACTCTTTATCCTCACAGATCATCCCAATCACAGGTCCATTATTGTAGGCTGGCAATGGATTGTTGGTCACATTTAGGACATCCTCGTCCTTCAGTATGATTTTTCCTTGCTCTATTAGATGTTCCACGGCTCGTTTCAGTATCCAACAGTCATTTGTATCATGGCCTTCTGCCCCTGAATGATAAGCGCACCTCACACCGGCTTTGTAGGCAGGCGATGCCGGGTTTTGTCTGTTTTGAGGGACCGGCTGCAGTAGACCCATTTGGACAAGTTTTGGAAACAAATTAGAGTAAGATTCACCAATTGGAGTAAAAGTTTGCCTCCTAGGTGGCTCACGGGGAGGAAAGTTATTCTGTGGAGGACGGGGATTATAGTGGTTTTGGTGGGGAGGCTGATTTCTTGGGAATGGAACTTGGTTTCTATTGGCATGTGGCTAAGGCCGAGCAAAGGGTTGAGCATTCATGACCGCATAAGGTGGAGGAGCATAAGCCATATCATGAGGGTAGTAATTTTGAGGGGTTCTTTCGGAAAACACAGGTCTAGGAGCCCGGTATCTTCTTGCCCCTGATGCTGCCATAACCGTTTCCTCTTTCTTTTTACCTTTGGCCATTCCTCCAGACCCGCCTTGGATGGCTTTGGAGGTTGCTCTGATGGCCGACTGACTCAAAATCCGGTCTGTTTTCAGACCAGTTTCCACCATTTCCCCGATCTTAATCGCCTCTGCAAAAGGTTTGCCCATGGCTGACATCATGTTCAGGAAATAATCCGCCTCCTGGGCCTGAAGAAAGACAGTGACCATTTCTACTTCATCCATGGGAGGTTTCACCCTCGATGCCTGTTCACGCCACTTAATAGCATATTCCCTGAAACTTTCTGAGGGCTTCTTCTTCAAGTTTGCCAAGGAGTTCCTGTCTGGTGCGATGTCGATGTTGTATTGAAATTGCCTTACAAAATCTCTAGCAAGATCGTCCCAAATGTGCCATCGTGAGACATCTTGGTCCATATACCATTCTAAGGCAATGCCTACTAAGCTTTCTCCGAAGTATGCCATCAACAACTCTTCTTTTCCGCCTGCCCCGCGCAACTGATTACAATACTTTTTCAAGTGAGCAATAGGATCGCCATGCCCATCATACTTTTCGAACTTTGGCGTTTTAAATCCCATGGGCAGGTGCCCGTGAGGGAACATGCATAGATCTGTATAAGAAACACTTTTTTGCCCACTCAAACCTTGCATATTCTTTAACCTCTGTTCAAGGCTTCTCATTCTTTTCCCCATCTCATCCTGTTCAGGAGCTTTGGGAGTTTGATCTTGTCCTGGCGTAAGCTCAAATGGTGGTGGCTGAGAGTAACTATATGTGGGATATTGAGGAGGATCCACTGGAAAGACAGGGTTTTGGAAGGTGAAAGCTGAGGGATCAAAGGCGGGCCTTGGCAGTGAGGGTTGTGTTGTAGCAGAGCATGGTGGAGCTATGAAGATGTTAGGAGCTGCTCCTGCTGGGAACACCAGGGTGCGGACCTCAGAAGGTGTTCCTATGAAATGAGCGGTCATAGTAGGTTGTCCCAACGGAGCATTTGGGTGGCTAATAGGGATATTGGAGGTACCCCCAAATCTAGGGAATAGTTCAGGAAATCCAGGGATGGCGCTTGGAGGCTCCCTTCCATTGGTCCAGGCGTCCCACATCTCCATGAGTCGGAGACGTAGTACCCGGTTCTCTTCAGCTGTGACAGACTCAGATGTCGGGATCCCCGAGATGGGGCTGTCCTCAGAGATGGGAACTGCGGGCAAAGTCATTTTTGTAGACATTTCCACACTTCCTTTCGATCTGGTGAAGTATTGATGCGATGCCAGCTTACCACAACCAACCACTGTTTCTAAAAGCTAGGCTGGAATTGACAGCAACACACGGTTAGTTTGAGACAAGTAACAGACAGGTAATCGCACATTGGGGTGTGATGCACCTATACAGTTAAACGGATGTCTACATGTTTGCACTGGTGCATGCGTCATCCCGGCTTTTCTTTTTCTATTTTCTCTTCTTTTGATTTCCACTTTTTGTTTTTCTTGTTTTTCTTTCTCTTTTTGTTTTTCTCTCATTTTTCCTTTCCCTCTGTTTTTCATTTTCTGCTTTTCCTTTTTCTTTTGCCATGGTCTTTCTCTCGATTCCTTATTTTCTCTTTTTTCGTTTCTTTTCCTCTCTTGTTTTTCTTTTATTTCCTTCCCTCGTATTTTTTTTAGGGTTACGGTCGAATCCTATGGATATTGTCTACGTATCATGACCCCGCATGAATCAGACCAAGCGTAGTTCTTGCGAATAAGGTAAATAAACTAACTCTTTTTTGAATTTTTGAAAGAAATGCTTTAGAAGGAAAAAGGGAAATATTTTGATTTTAATTTGTGATTTTGATTTTTCTTTTTTTATTTTTTTTGAAAGAAAGACTTCTAAAAAAATTCCTTTTCTTTTTATTGGAATTTTGGGAAGTAAAAGAAATATTTTTGTTTGAATTTTCATTTATTTTCTCTTTTTCTAACACGAAAGAAAAATATATTTGTTTTTTTTGGATTTTGAAAGTTGCCTCTTAATTCTCGGAAGAGGGACCTTTACGAAAATGTTTTGGATTTTTGAGCAAAAATATTTTTCGGACTAAATTTTTTTCAAAATTTGTATATTTTTTTATATTTTTTATTTATGAAAGAAAGACATCTAATGAGTATTTTAATGATTTATTTTGACCTAAAAGGAAAAGTGGCTATTTAAAGAATAAATGGCTATTTAATGACTCATTTTAACCTAAAAGAAAAAGTGGCTATTTTTTTCAAAATTTTTATTTAAGAAAACAAAGACTCGGTTTTGCAGATACGGCCTTTCAGCACTTTCGGGAGGGAGATTTTAAGGTTGTGCCTGCCAACCGTTTAAAATGACTCAGGGTGGCTGTTCTTGCAAAAACAGCCTTACGGCGACCCTTTTGGGACATTCGGCTTATTTTAAACAAGAATGGCATCACCCACTTATTTGTGACAAAAAATTAAAATTTTGGTATTTTTGGCTATTTTTGCAAAAGGGTGGTTGGACCCGATGAGGGTTGCCTACGTATCTTACATCCAGTGAGAATCAAACCACCGTCGTTCGGGCAGATTGGGAATGGAGTAAGTAAACTAACTCTTTTTTCGTAATTTAAGAAAATATTTTTGATTTTTTTTTTTTAAAGAAAGACTTCAAAAAAAATTCATTTGCTTTTGATTTGAACTTTGAAAATTTTAGACCGCACCTCCTTTTTACACACCTACCCCGAAGGATAATGTATAAGGGAGTTTTTCCATTTAAAGTGACATTATTCGAAATGGGATTATTTATTTATTTAGAGTCGCCACTTGGGATAGGATTGGCTTAAGTCACCGGTTTAATTTGAATCCCAAATCGAGGAAAATTTTCGACTTCCCAATTGGAGTCTGCGAACCAGAAATTTTGAATAAGGAATTTTGTTGACCCGAGGGAAGGTGTTAGGCACCCCCGGATCCCGTGGTTCTAGCACGGTCGCTTAAATTATTATAAAT
>NW_017670849.1:406407-411582 GCF_001879085.1 Nicotiana attenuata | reverse complement strand
TGCATGAAATGCACACCCGTATTTAAGAAGGTAAAATTATTAAAAGCGCGCCTAAAGCGACTAACGGGTTATTATCTTTGCGGGAGACCGTGAAATTTGCTAAACGGCACGTCACGAATGCTAAGTATTTCAATATAAGCATTTAAAGAGGGCCTCGCAGTTTATGCATTTTGTTTGGCGAGGCTCATCTCATTTTTATTATGTAAAGGCCAACCTAAAGCAATCTATCATTTTTTCTATTGAATGTGTCTCTAAAAAGCCCTAGTTAATTAATGTTATAAAATTCGGGCCTCAAGTTCAAGTCCGGATTCAAACAAAAGGGAAAACCTCTTAATTTGAACACGCTACCTAACTCGTAAGCCCAAATTTATGTTGCCAAATTAATCCCAATGCTCTTAAATGGAATTCGAGCTCTCAGCGTGTTGCGCTTTGAGATTAGCCCGACAATTTTGGTCAGTTTTTTGTAAGCAATGCCCAGTTGTGGGCCTTTGCGCAGGCCCAATTGAAACAAAGCCTGAATTAAATCCCCTACCCAACATTAGAGTTTCAGCTGTGACGCTAACTCTTAGAGTGGGCCTTGGATCAGTTTCGCATGCAGCTGCTGGGCCATTTTGTTTGAGGCCCAAAGGTAACTAATGGTCCTTAAATTTCCGGTATCTTTGCCTGAATTCTATATTGTAGTAATAGGGATCATTTTAAGAACTGAAACCAGTCAATTACCAATTCAATGCATACTGCAATGAAACGAATTGAAACTTATTGAAACAAGTGAAAACAAACACCATTCGCAACCTGATTTTGAAACTTATAAGCTGATTTTGAATCTCATTTTTACACCTACATCTGGAATGTGTATGTCTCTATGAACATGTATTTATCCGGAGTTTGTGTTTAAGGGAACATGTTTGAACCTATATACTACCAGTGCAATATCTATACTAATAAGATGTGGAATTTAACACGAACTAAACCATGCGCAGAACTTCATTGAACATAGCTTTAACATGAGTCAAAGAATTTAAATTCATACAAGTCCCAAAGTGTTCATGTTCAAACAGTCCTAATTATACAAATTGTCCAAATTAGCTCAAATACTCGTTCATACGAATTTTGCAGCTGCAACTAGCAATGACTTAAGGAAAATACAAGTGAAACATCAAATACTTCTTCATTATTGACTCCACAAATAGTTCATGCACATTGCTTCAAATTTCCAGTTCAAACTGAATCAAGGAAATGTACCTGGAGGTTGAAATACAATAAGAAGAAGCAGGAGTCAGCAACAATAAGAGGAATTTGCAGTGTTAAGCAACAGGAGAGCAACAGCAATTTCAACTCGGAGTCCCAGCCATGAAAACCAGTAAAATAGACCCAAAATTAACCTGAATAGACCAATTTCAACTTGAAATCAACCCAGAAACCCTTGACCTCAATTACTGGACAGAATTAGGCAATTTTAAACCATTTTGAATCTTATGTTTATTGAAAATTTGAAACGGGATGCTGGAACATGAAATTGATCTAAGATCACAATAGAACAGTGTTTTTTTTTTTTTGAGTTTTTTGGAGTTTTTCTTTGAAGAACTAAGATCTAAGGAACTTCTGAATTGTAGTGGTTCAGATTTGAGTATTTGAATTTGAAATTCAAATTTCAGATCTTAAAACTTGCAGAAAATGTTTCTTGGGGGGGAATTTAGGAGCTGGAATTTTTTTTGGAATTTTCAGGTGTGTGTAACTTGTGAAAGAAGGTATGTAGGTTGCCTTTTATAAGCAAGAAAGGGGAAGGAAGCTTCTAGAATGCATTCATTCATTTTCCCCCCTTTTATTTTTCAGATTTTGTTTATTAGCCCCTAATGTATTAACTTGTTTCTCAAGTCACTGCACTAGACTACTGAAATTTACACTAAGGCCCTATTCTAGAAGAGTCTAGGGTATTCTAGCATTGTTTTCTATTCATGGTATACCTATGCTACCCTTTCTTTTATTCTGAAATTACTGAACCTAACAAACTAACCCTGAACCCAATTAATCCTTAGTCCCAAACTAACCATGGTTAGTCAGTCAATGGTTGGGGTATTCAGTTATATCCAAACCTATCCTAAAAATCAATTTAACTAATCACATTAATTCTACTTATAACCTAGGCTATTCAGTGAACTAAAAATTAACAATAAACAAACCGGGTTAAAATCAGATTAACAGTAATATCTATAGATCAACTAATTGAAATCAAGCACAAAACATGAATCAGAATTGAGTCAAAATTAACTCTAAGAACGACTGAAAGGATAAACAAAAAATTAAATCTAACTAAACTAATCAGTAAAAATTAAAACCTATACTAGTAGAAACAAACATTGGATCACACAAGATCAAAAAATCACGAGAACAGAATCAACCATAAAAAGAGATAATCGAACAAGGAAGAAAGAACTAACTAACTTGGCCTTCATTTGACTAATTCAAGTCTAATGAGTTTTCTTGGATTTAAATGGATTATAATCGTCCTTAATTATGTGTTTTCATGAGAAAACATATAATTAAGGGCTATTATAGCCCAGACCTCAATAAGCCCCAAGTTTATAAAATTAGGGTTCTGGACGAACTTTCGATCTGAAATTCGAGGCATTGAAGGAATATTTGAGAGAAGATAAACAAGGATTTAAGAAGAGGAAAGCGAGGAGAGTCCAGGGTGTTATTTTGAAGTGGTTTGGAAGGTGGCGCCGCCGTACACGGCGGTGGCGCCGCTAGGGTTTGAGTTATTTGAAGAGTTGGGATGAGATTTGGAATAAAATAAGTCCAGATATGGACTGGGGAGATGAAGAAGAAGGTGTGGTGTGAATTTGGGGTCGTTTGGAGAATCGCCGCCGGCGGAGGCGATTTCCGGCCGGCGGCGGACGGTGGGGGACGGCGGAGACGTGGTGGTGTTACGCCGGCGATATCAGGGGTAGTCTGAGATGGTGAATGAGGGGTAGGGGGGAAAATAAATAAGACACTTATATTTCTAGAATCTATCAGTTCCTGACCGTCAGATCAACTAACCTAGACGGTCAGGATTGACTGCAATGGAACGACGTTGTTTTATTGGGGAAGAGGTCTGGACCGGGTTGTCTAAGGGTTTGGGCTGGGTTTAATCCGGTTTAGGGGAGGGATTGGCTTTGGGCTGGAGCATGTTTGGCCCAAACTAGGCATTTATTAAGACCAAGTTTTTCCTTTTAATTCTTTTTCATTTGTTTTCTCTTCTTCCCTTTTTTTCTTCTTTTTTTTGTTTTTTTATTTATTTTCTTCTTGCAAAAATTAAAACTAACGAAACCTAATTTAACTCCAAAAATTAGACCAATTAATTTTTCTAAAGTAAACTAAATCCTAATGTAAAATGACTATATTTGTTATTTTCTCTTATTTTTTATGATGCTAATTAACTAAAAAAATCTAGAATTGGGTCTTAAACGCAAGTATGCTATTATATCAATTAAAACAAATGCACAAAAATGCAAACAATCACAAAATCATGCAATTAATTCCTTAAAATTCAAAGAAAAATCCTAATTTTAATGAATTCTATAGGAATATTTGAGCGAGGCAAAAATCGCGTGCTCACAGCTGACCCTCTTTGCTCGGAGACATGAAGGGTTTTCGGGCAAAGATAAATGATCAACTATGAGAGATTTTTGCCTGCTCAGCACTCCATGAGAAGCATTTTGAAAATCGTCTGACCGAACCCTGCTTCAAAGATTGCCTACATATCCTTGGCTATAAAGGAATCAGGTCAGTGTAGTTCTGGAAAGTTTGGTAGCTGGGACTACCAGGAGCTGTGATTTCACTACTGTTGTTGCTGCTACTGCTTGCTGACCTCCTTATTAAACCAAAAGGAAAATCAAAGCTAAGCTAACTATGCCCATCAACTATGAGTTCCAAGATTCCTATCTATAATTCTCTTGAAACTTGATCTTGAGTCTTAGCTGATTTTGCTGTGGACCCTGATCTGAATCTTGATGCTTGTAAGTTGTAGGTGTTTACTTCTTTCTGCAGCATTGAATCAAAACGGGATCAGCGGAGCTTGTGACTTCAATCAGATTTTGAGCAATCCGCACCCTTGTTTGCTTCACATTTGAGTTCATTTCTTTTTGTTCTTTTCTTCTTTTCTTTATTTTGGATTGAGACTCATTCCGTCGGTCATCTCGCACCCCTGTGCCCTGAGGTCAAACCTGCTCAGACACCAAAACAAACAAACGAACGAAATTTTTCTGCCCCAGTTTTCACTAGGAAAATTTTGTGAGTTATTAGTGACAAAATCTGAACTCATTCTCTTTTTTTTCATTTTCAAGAATTGTTTATATCTATGATGAAATGGATTAGCGAATGGAAACCTGTTTCTACAAGGCGCGACTCAGTGATTGGAGCCCTATTGTTGGCAAAAGGTAAAAAGCTCAACTCAGGATTGGAGCCTTAATGTTGGCTAAAACAAAATGCTCAACTCAGGGGTTGGAGCCCTAATGTTGGCTAAAAGGGAAAACGCTCAACTCAGGGGTTGGAGCCCTAATGTTGGCTAAAAGGAAAACGCTCAACTCACAGGGTTGGAGCTCTAATGTTGGCTAAAAGAAAAAACGCTCAACTTAGGGGTTGGAGCCCTAATATTAGCTAAGGGAAAAAACGCTCAACTCAGGGGTTGGAGCCCTAATGTTGGCTAAAGGGAAAACGCTCAACTCAGGGGTTGGAGCCCTAATGTTGGCTAAAAGGAAAAACGCTCAACTCAGGGGTTGGAGCCCTAATGTTGGCTAAAAGGAAAAACGCTCAACTCAGGGGTTGGAGCCCTAATGTTGGCTAAGAGGAAAAACGCTCAACTCAGGGGTTGGAGCCCTAATGTTGGCTAAAAGGAAAAAACGCTCAACTCAGGGGTTGGAGCCCTAATGTTGGCTAAAGGAAAACGCTCGACTCAGGGGTTGGAGCCCTAATGTTGGCTAAAAGGAAAAACGCTCAACTCAGGGGTTGGAGCCCTAATGTTGGCTAAACCAAGTAACAGGTTGATATTGGGAATTCTAAACTATCCTTTTTGGGATTCTTTTGTTATCTCTTTTTTCTCTTTTTTGTTTCATTTTTGATTAAGATGCAGGAAAGTAACTTGGAGGAAACTTCCCTTTTGCATTGATTATTTGCTGCTAGAGCTGTTTCAGT
>NW_017670849.1:379218-406387 GCF_001879085.1 Nicotiana attenuata | reverse complement strand
CTAAAAGGAAAAGGCGCAACTCAGGGATTGGAGCCCTAATGTTGGCAAAAGGTAAAAAGCTCAATTCAGGGATTGGAGCCCTAATGTTGGCTAAAGGGAAAAACGCTCAACTTAGGGATTGGAGCCCTAATGTTGGCTAAAAGGAAAAACGCTCAACTCAGGGGTTGGAGCCCTAATGTTGGCTAAAGGGAAAAAATGCTCAACTCAGGGGTTGGAGCCCTAATGTTGGCTAAAGGGAAAAAATGCTCAACTCAGGGGTTGGAGCCCTGCTCAACTCAGGTTGGAGCCCTAATGTTGGCTAAAAGGAAAACGCTCAACTCAGGGGTTGGAGCCCAAAAACGCTCAACTGGTTGGACCCTAATGTTGGCTAAAAGAAAACGCTCAACTCAGGGGTTGGAGCCCTAATGTATGTTGGCTAAAGGAAAAACGCTCAACTCAGGGGTTGGAGCCCTAATGTTGGCTAAAAGGAAAAACGCTCAACTCAGGGGTTGGAGCCCTAATAAAATGCTCAACTCAGGGGTTGGAGCCCTAATGTTGGCTAAAGGGAAAACGCTCAACTCAGGGGTTGGAGCCCTAATGTTGGCTAAAAGGAAAAACGCTCAACTCAGGGGTTGGAGCCCTAATGTTGGCTAAAGGGAAAAACGCTTGGGGTTGGAGCCCTAATGTTGGCTAAAGGAAAAACGCTCAACTCAGGAGTTGGAGCCCTAATGTTGGCTAAAGGGAAAAACCCTCAACTAAGAGACTTGAGCCCTAATAATGGCTAAATGGAAAAATGCTCAACTCAGGGGTTGGAGCCCTAGTGTTGGCTAAAGGGAAAAACGCTCAACTAAAAGGTTGGAGCCCTAATAATGGCTAAATGAAAAAATGCTCAACTCAGGGGTTGGAGCCCTAATGTTGGCTAAAGAGAAAAATGCTCAACTCAGGGGTTGGAGCCCTACTGTTGGCTAAAAGGAAAAACGCTCAACTCAGGGGTTGGAGCCCTAATGTTGGCTAAAGGGAAAACCGCTCAACTCAGGGGTTGGAGCCCTAATGTTGGCTAAAGGGAAAAACGCTCAACTCAGGGGTTGGAGCCCTAATGTTGGCTAACGGGAAAAATGCTCAACTCAGGGGTTGGAGCCCTAATGTTGGCTAAAGGGAAAACGCTCAACTCAGGGGTTGGAGCCCTAATGTTGGCTAAAAGGAAAAACGCTCAACTCAAGGGTTGGAGCCCTAATGTTGGCTAAAAGGAAAAACGCTCAACTCAGGGGTTGGAACCCTAAATGTTGGAAAGGTCCATACATTACAACAAAAGAGTGTGATGTACCCAAGGCACACCCGGGCAGTTGTACCAACAAAAAATGGCCCGCGCTTACAACAAGAAGGTGCGTCCCAGGAATTTCGAAGTGGGACAACTCGTGTTAGGACGCGTTCTCCCTAATCATCGGGAAGCCAAAGGAAAATTTGCTCCTATTTGGAAGGGTTCATACATCATCCGGAAAATATTGTCGAGAGGAGCATTGTATTTGGGAGATATCGAAGGAAATGATCCCGAAACAGCTGTGAATGCGGACGCAGTAAAAAGGTACTATATCTAGGCTCTCTGCGGTAATGGTTTTTATGCAATTCAGATGACGAAGGCTTTCCTTCCCGCTATCCAAACATTATCAACCCTTCGCAAACCCATTTGAGCCGGTTACTCTTTTTTGGCTACCCTCTTTGGAACCCGGAAGTATTATCGAAAAAAAAAGAAAAAAAGGGGAATAGAAAAAAAATATGAAAAAAAGAAAATATGAAAAGAAAAAAAAGGAAAAAACAAAAGAAAAGAAAATATGATGAAAAGAAAAAGGAAAAGAAAAGAAAAAAAAACAGAAACAAACAAAAACAAAAACAAAAACAACCACAACCAAATGTTTTCCTTGAACTACGTTTGACTTGATTCCGAAAGGATACGTAGGCAGCCTCTCGCTGGGGTTCAGTCACACCAAAACAAAAATCCCAATTTCCCACAAAAAATAAAACTGGGGCAGATGTTATAATGGCTCGGAAATAAGCCCACCAAAACGGTTCCAAAGTTGTAATTTAATCCAAGATTTTTTTTACCCAAAAACCTTGTCCAAGTCCTTCCGATCAATTGGCAAAGGCGTGGGAATTGAACAGCATCATGGTTTGAATCTGATATAGTCCGAATTGAGAGAAATAAAATGAGAGTCTTATCGGTGAAAACCTTCGGGCACCATAAGGCGACGGTGAGTAGAGAATTTGAAAATGAGAGAGTCCGTTTGGTGAAAATTCATAAAGAGCACCATCGGGCGACGGTGAGAAGAGAAATGAGAGAGGCCAATTGGCGAAAACCCGCAAAGGGCGCGGTCGGCCAAAAAGAAGACATCTCACCACTAAAAGAGTCCTGGCAAAGCTCCCTAGTTTTGAAATGCGGATCAATGGGTTCACGAGAAGCTAGAAAGTTTGTGTGGGTCGGGCATCCAGTCCAAAAAGCATGTCATGTTTATTTGAAGCTTGCATGCACCCCCAGATAAGTCCTTCTCTTCCCCCCGAAAGGGACGCTTCTATTTAAATTCATCTTCTTGCTTATTTTTTCCTTGAATCACTTTCGGTCTAACGCTGATTCCGAGACTATTACAAAGAAAAGGTGGCTGGACTGGCTTTACAGGGCTCCCCCTAACAAAAGCTAAAGAAAAGTACCCAGCCTCAGCGGGTGCATCAAGTCAATCCCGACTAGTCATGATGGCGGATGCTTTGAAATCAAAGTTATTGAAAGAAAAAAAAAGGTCAAGGACAAAGGTTTTAAAGGGCGAATAAAGTGAAAGGCTGGAGCCCCACGTGGGCAAGTTGTCGTGAAATCCTGAAAGATGAGCCATCCGGTTTGAAAGATAGAAGAATCTTCAAAACCAGCAAGCAGCAGAGGTTCTCAACAGAAGCTAGGCCGGGATCAAGCAATCAAGGCCACAAAACCAACCACCGTTTCAAACTAACAATTGTTCTTTGTTTGAAAATTGAAACAGGTACAATCCAGGAAACCACGCAAAGCAGGTGCAGCCAAAAGACCCCCGGATCCCGTGGTTCTAGCACGGTCACTTAAATTATTATAAATGGCTTAAATCTGATTACTATACATGTCATCCTATTGTGCAATTTTAAAATTATTTACCACTTTTAATTAATTTTTAGGAAATTGAACGTCGTTTAAAATATGTTTTCGATTCACGTCACATGAAATGCACCCGGATCCTCGACACATTTTATTCAACTTTTTGGGATTTGAATTTGGGTCACATGAAATGCACACCCGAATTTAGGAAGGTAAGATTATTAAAGAACGCGCCTAAAGTGACTAACGTGTTATTAACTTTGCGGGAGGCCATGAAAATTCGCTAAATGGCACGCCCCGAGTTTTAAAAATTTAATGAAGTAATTAAAGAGGGTCACGCAATTTATGAATTTTGTTTAGCGCGGCGCACCTCGTTTTATTTTTAAGGCCATCCTAAAAGGGACTAGTATTTTCTATTAATGATTGTCTCTAAAAAAACCTAATTAGTTTAGAACTAAGAATTAACTATTAAAAGCATTCAAGGAAATTCGGGCCTCAAAATCAAGTCCAAACTTAAACAAGGGTATCTCCAATATTGAAAAACCCCTTAATTCAAGTTCGCTACTTAACTTGAAGGGCCCAAATTTATATTTCAAATTTTTAAAATAAATGACTTCGATAATGAACTCAAATTCCCAGCATATCGGGTCTCGAAGCTAACCCAAATTAAAGGAAAGTCCACTTGACCTTGTTTGTAAGACTTGTTCAAAGCTTGGGCCTTAGAGCAAGCCCAAAATGAAGGCATACGGGAGCTGGGACTGAGAATCAAATCCCCATAGGATCCTAACTTGGTGAAATGAGTTGGTTTGGTGATCTAATAATATTAAAGCTTATTGGAGGCTTTACTCTCGATGCTTGCTCACGCCATTTGATTGCATATTCCCGAAAACTTTCTGAGGACTTCTTCTTTAGATTTTCCAATGAGTTCCGGTCTGGAGCAATGTTTATATTGTACTGGAACTGTCTAACAAAGTCTCTCGCGAGGTCGTCCCAGATGTGCCAACGAGAAATGTCTTGATCCATGTACCACTCGGAGGCAATACCCACCAAGCTTTCCCCAAAGTATGCCATGAGCAATTCTTCTTTTCCTCCAGCCCTACGCAATTGATTGCAGTATTTCTTAAGGTGAGCAATGGGATCACCATGCCCGTCGTATTTTTCGAACTTCGGAGTCTTGAATCCCATAGGCAGATGCACGTAAGGGAACATGCACAGATCAGCATAGGAAACACTCTTCTGCCCGCTTAAACCTTGCATGTTCTTCAGACTCTCTCAAGGCTCCTCATCCTTTTTGCCATCTCATCCTGTTCGGGAGCTTTAGGAGTTTTATCCTGTCCGGGTGTGAACTCACATGGAGGTGGCTGCGGGTAAGTATATGTGGGGTACTGAGGAGGCTCCACTTGAAAAATAGGATTTTTAAAAGTAAAGGCCGAAGGATCAAAAGTAGGCCTAGGCAGTGAAGGCTGTATGGTGGCCGAGCATGGTGGAGCGGTAAAGATATTGGGAGCTACTCCTGATGTGAATACCTGGGGGCGGACCTCAGAAGGTGTTCCTACAAAGTGAGCGGATATGGTAGTTTGTCCCAATGGAGTATTTGGATGACTGATGGGGATGTTAGAAGTACCCCCGGTTCTCGGGAACAATTCAGGAAAGCCAGGGATAGTACTTGGAGGCTCCCTGCCATTAGTCCATGCGTCCCACATCTCCATCATTCGGAGACGTAATATCCGATTTTCTTCAGCTGTGGCAGACTCAGAGGCCGGGATCCCTGAGATGGGGCTGTCTTCGGTGATGAGAACTGGTGGCAAAGTCATTTCAGACGACATTTCTGTACTTCCTTTTTATCTGGTAAAATATCGATGCGATGCTAGTTTACCAAAAACCAACCACCATTTCTAAAAACCTAAGCTGGAATTTGACAGCAACCACGGTTAGTTTGAGACAAGTAACAGATAGGTAACCGCACATTGGGGTGTGATGCACCTATACAGTTAAATGAGTGTCTACACGTTTGCCACGGCTGCATGCGTCATCCTGGCTCCTCTTCCCGTTTCTTTTCTTTTGATTTCTGTTTGCTCGCTTTTGCTTTCTTGTTTTCTCTCATTTTTATTTTTCTCTCCATTTTCTTTTCTTTCATGGTTTTTCTCTTTTTGTGTTTCTTTTCCACTCTTGTTTTTCTTTTATTTCCTTCCCCCGTATTTTTCTTAGGGCTACGGTCGAATCCTATGGAGATTGCCTACGTATCATGACCCCGCTTGAATCAGACCAAGCGTAGTTCAAGCAAATAAGGTAAATAAGCTAACTCTCTTTTTTTCGGAATTTTGAAAGAAATGCTTTAAAAGAAAAAGGAAAATATTTATTTTTGATTTTTGATTTTGATTTATCTTTTCATTTTTTTGAAAGAAAGACTTCTAAAGATTTCTTTTCTTTTTATTGGAACTTTGGGAATTTTTAGAAGTAAAAAGAAATATTTTTGCTTGAATTTTCATTTATTTTATCTTTTTATATCACGAAAAAAATATATATATTTTTTTTTTGACTTTGAAAGTTGCCTCTTCATTTTCGGAAAAGGGATTTTTACGAAAATATTTTGGATTTTTGAGCAAAAAAATTTTCGAACTCAATTGTTTTAATGATTTATTTTGACCTAAAAGGAAAAAGGGGTTCTTTTTCAAAAATTTTATTTAAGCAAACAAAGACCCGATTTTGCAGATACAGCCTTTCAGCACTTCTGGAAGGAAGATTTTAAGGTTGTGCCCGCAAACCATTTAAAATGACCCAAGGTGGCTGTTCTTGCAAAAACGGCCTTCCGGCGCCCTTTTGGGGACATTCGGCTTATTTTAAGCAAGAATGGCATCACCTGACTTATTTTGTGACAACAATTAAAATTTTGGTATTTTTGGCTATTTTTGCAAAAGGGTGGTTGGACCCGATGAGGATTGCCTACGTATCTCACATCTGGTGAGAATCAAACCAGGGTAGTTCGGTAGTTTTGACAAACCTAATATATATTTTTTTTAACACAATCTTTTCTTTTTCTTTTCAAAAATTTTCTCTTTTTCATTTTTTCAAAAATCCGGCAGCATTTCGGTACTATTTGGGCATTGATTTTTCAAAACAAGTGGTTACCCTCACTTAGTCCTAACACTGCTATTTTTCTCAATTTTCTCTCATTATATACAAGCCGGTCAACATGCCAAGCCGAGCAAATAAATGCGCAAGTAGCACGTAAGATGCATCAGGATGGTCTTTTTCATTTCAGGTCACCTGTCCTAGACGGACCCAACCCCTGTGTTGAGTCCCCTAAGTCAAATGCACATGATGCAAACAAACGTTCCTACTAGGGATCTGGCATGAGGTTTTGTTCTTCTAGGTTTAAACCCTAGGTTTATTGGTCTAGACCTGGCTTACCCGAGCGGACAACTCGAGCCGAGGGGGAGGCAGCGTACCGGGGATACAGAAGCTCCGCCGGCTTAGCAACTTATCCAAACCACATTCTAAATAGGAAAAGACTCTAAACAGAAGAGAAGCTACACGAAGTGCACCCTTCTCCATGATGTAGAAGACTCAGAGAGAGGAAGGGATTCGTAACAGTTTATATATACAATTCAACAAATATCAAAGCGGTAAAACATTTAGCACATATAGCATGGAACATGTAGAAAAATCAGATAAAGCCAAATATAACAATTATACTAAGCTCGAATTCTTGAACCCTCAATCGAAATTCTGGGTTCGCTTCCCCAGCAGAGTCGCCAGAGCTGTCACACCTCCTTTTTTACACACCTACCCCGAAGGATAAATGTATAAGGGAGTTTTTCTATTTAAAGTGACATTATTCGAAGTGGGATTATTTATTTATTTAGAGTCGCCACTTGGGATAGGATTGGCTTTTGGTGTCCCAAGTCACCGATTTAACTTGAATCCCAAATCGAGGAAAATTTCAACTTCCCAGTTGGAGTCTGCGAACCAGAAATTCTGAATAAGGAATTCTGTTGACCCGAGGGAAGGTGTTAGGCACCCCCGGATCCCGTGGTTCTAGCACGGTCGCTTAAATTATTATAAATGGCTAAAATCTGATTTCTATACATGTCATCCTATAGTGCAATTTTAAAATTATTTACCGCTTTTAATTAATTTTTAGGAAATTGAACGTCGTTTAAAATATGTTTTCGGATCACGTCACATGAAATGCACCCGGATCCTCGACACATTTTATTCAACGTTTTGGGATTTGGATTTGGGTCACATGAAATGCACACCCAAATTTAGGAAGGTAAGATTATTAAAGAACGCACCTAAAGTGACTAACGTGTTATTAACTTTGCGGGAGGCCATGAAAATTCGCTAAATGGCACGCCCCGAGTTCTAAAAATTTTAATGAAGTAATTTAAGAGTCACGCAATTTATGAATTTTGTTTAGCGCGGCGTACCTCGTTTTATTTTTAAGGCCATCCTAAAAGGGACTAGTATTTTCTATTAATGATTGTCTGTAAAAAAACCTAATTAGTTAGAACTAAGAATTAACTATTAAAAGCATTCCAGGAAATTCAGGCCTCAAAATCAAGTCCAAACTTAAACAAGGGTATCTCCAATATTGAAAAACCCCTTAATTCAAGTTCGCTACTTAACTTGAAGGGCCCAAATTTATATTTCAAATTTTTAAAATAAATGACTTCGATAATGAACTCAAATTCCCAGCATATCGGGTCTCGAAGCTAACCCAAAGGAAAGGAAAATCCACTTGTCTTGTAAAGGAAAGTCCACTTGTTTGTAAGGCTTGTTCAAAGCTTGGGCCTTAGAGCAAGCCCAAAATGAAGGCATACGAGAGCTGGGACTGAGGATCAAATCCCCATAGGATCCTAACTCGGTGAAATGAGTTGGTTTGGTGATCTAATAATATTAAAGCTTATTGGGCCAACGTTAAACTCAGTTTTTTACGGCTCGAATTTTCCAGGCAGTAACGCCAATCAAGGTGAATGTGAAGTTAGAAATTTGATTTTTCAATTCAAACAAGTTTACTGTCAAATCAAATCACAAATAGGCAAAAACAATAGTGGCATGCACGTTTACAACTAAATCTAGACTTTATGCTCATTTTTTGGTGAGTTGATTCATGAACTGTATCGGAAGGAGTCTACTGGAGCTTTCAGTAAAAATAAGGGACAGAAATGCATTAATTTGACATCTAGAACTCTAGTTATGGCTTGTAAAACTAATTTAAACTATCATGGCAATAAAATGCATTATATTACTGCACGGAATCCAAACGTATATGGCTTGCACTGTTTCAAACTATTTGTCTATTGTTAACTAACATAATTAAAAAAACCATTAAATCTCAAGTAATGTATTCTAAACAGACCTATTAACGTCCTGGAATCTGGAAACAATTGCTGAAACTCTCGATTTCTAAGTTTTATTTCTAACCATTACTGTAAAATATCCCACTGTTTTAACTGCAGGATTTGTTTGATCTGGTATCAGTATGACTATATATGCTAATTTTGAATTCCACTCCTAATCAACACCTGGTTTAGCTTAAGCTTCAAATTAACGTAATAACCAAATGGAATCAACTAAACTATAGCTAATATTATACTTATACAATGCTGAAAAAAGGAGTTCATACAGTCCAATTAATACAAATGATGATTGTTCGAATAAACACAACTACAAGATGTATTTAAAGCTTAAACTAAACTAATGTACTAATGTATTCATGAAAACAGATTGTATATCATCATTTCTTCCAATATTGTTCACACTTTGCTCAAATTTTACATGTCATATGAGGCTGAAACAGTACCTGAAAATTGAAGCAAATTAAAGGTTGAAGATCAGCCAACAATCAACAGAATAGCAGGTGCGAATCAGCAGAGAATCAGCATATCCAAAACAAAACCAGGAGTAGGAATAGAATGCAACAGACTTTTCAAATTTAATCCCCAAACTTCAATCAACCAAAACGAGCTGAACTTAAAACTAACAGGTGATGATTCAAAGTGATCTTCAATAGATGAGTTGTGAACAATTTCAGGGCTTGAAAATAAATTTCAACTGCTGAAACATAGTAGAACAGTAGATTTGTGGACTTTGAAGCTATTTTTTTTGAATTTTTCTGGAATTTCTCTCTAGGATCTAGCTTTCATATATCTCTCTACTTCTACAGGATTTGTTTTTGAATTTTTGGTAATTTTTTTTAGTGGTTTTTGATCTGAATTTTGAAGTTTTCGGACTTTTCTAAGCTCTAGGATTTGAATTTTTTAAATTTCAAATTGTTGGATCTCTAAAACTTCATCTGTAAGGCAGGGGAGACTGCCTTTTCATAGGCAAATGCTAAGGCATCTCCAGATTTTCAGTTTTAACTAGTTAGCCCCTCAATTATTGGCTTGTTGCCCAAGTTAGACCACTAAAATCCCTGAGATTCTAATTGGAACCCCATCTAGAAAGATCTAGGGGTTTCCAATTTCAGTTACTAAAAGATTCCCTACTTTGAAATACCTACACTACCCTTGAATTAAATTCTGAATTACTAGCCTAGGCAAACCAACCCCCAGCCCTGTTACCTTGGTCAAGAGGTGACTATAGTTAACTAATAAAGCCTGGACTATTCAGCTATGACCAAACGACATCCAAACATAACCAAACCCCAAAACTGGAATGCAAATCCAAACAATTCTAATTTCAAGCTCAAATTAACTTTAATCAACTAAACTCAGAATTGAAAGCTAATACTATAGATCATCAATCAAACAGAGAAAATCAAAACGAACAAAATTAACACGCAACACAGAACATGTTATCAGAAGGAACAATCAGCAGTTTAACACCTAAAAATCTAAGAAAAATAGACAAGTAAAAATCAAGACACAACTTATTAAACATGAAGGAAACAAGAGTAAAAACAGATTAGAAGAAAAAAGAAAAACTGGATTCACCTAGTTTTAATTGGAAGAAAATCAGATATGAAGTGAGATAAACAAAACAACTAAGAAAACTCAGCAATTTGAACTTGACCACGACGGATGTCCGATTCGAGTCCCGAAATGATGTTAATCGTTTGTTCTTGGCCAAGAACAAACGAACAATATTATTTCGTGGCTAAATCGAGCCTCGATCTTGTGAATACTGGAGAAGGAACGGATACAAAATCTAGGGTTCTGGATTTTAAGGTCCAAAATTAAAGAGATGGGGAGAATATTCAAGGGGAAATGGTTGTGGTTTAGTGTTAAGAGGGGTATGAGAGTTATCTGGTGAGATTTTAGGGCTGAGTAGAAGCGGCGCCGTCACCGGAGAACTGTGGCGGCGCTAGGGTTCATATCTTCCAAGAAAGATTCGAAGAGTTCTGGTAGGCTTCGAGGGAAAACAATGATGTATTTGAGATAAGAAGGATAAGACGAAGCTCTGGTGTAATTTTGAGGGTCATCGGAGGTTCGCCGCCGCCGTAAGGCGATTTCCGGCGGCGGCTTGTGGTGGCGGAGACGAAGTTGCTCATTTAGGGTATGAGAGAGGTGAGAAAAGGGGAATAGGGGTGCGTTCGGACATATATATATTAATAGATGTGGACTTCTCGTCCGTTGGATCAACAATCCTAGACGGCTGAGATTAATTGGAGGCGAAATGACGTCGTTTTATAGGGGAGGGGTCTGGACCGGATGAGATTTGGGCTTGGACCAGGGTTGGGCGGTTTGGTTCGTTTGGGCTTTGGGTTTTCTGATGGGTTGGCCCAAAATGGGGCATTTTTTAACATACTCAAATTCTTTTTGATTCTCTTTTTATTTTTCTCATTTTTCTATTTTTCAAATTCTTGTAAAAATACAAAATTAAAAACAATTAACAGAACTGATTTAATTCTAAAATTAAACTAATTAATTTTCAAAATCAACTAAATCCTAATTTTAAAAGAATACTAAGGAAAAGATCAAAATTAAAAGTAAAAATGCAAAAGGACTATTTTTGTTATTTTCTTCCATTTTTTGTAATGTTAATTAACTAATAAAATTAAAAATAAATAAATGGGGTGCTAAATGCAAATGCACTATTTTTTTTTTTGTATTTTTACAAATTATATCAACTAAGAATGCACACAAAAATGCAAACAAACACAAGAATTATGTAAAATCCTAAAAATTCAAATATTAAAAGAAAAATTCTAATTTTAATGAATTCTATAGGAGTGATTTGAGCGCGGCAAAAATCACGTGCTCACACTCGTATGCTCCTTTTCCTACGATACCATGAATCTTATAAGGCTCCTCCCAAGTTGGACTTAACTTTCCTGCATTGGCTGTCCTCGTAGATTGGAAAACTTTCTTGAGTACGTAGTCCCCAATCTTGAAGTATCTGAGACGAGCTTTCCGATTGTAATACCGCTCCATAACTTGTTTTTGTGTTGCCATCCTTATTAATGCAGCTTCCCTCATTTCTTCAAGTAAATCCAGGTTTACCCGCATCTCTTCTTCGTTCGATTCCTCAGTAGCTTGTGTATATCGCATACTTGGTTTCCCTATCTCGACTGGAATTAAGGCTTCAGCTTCGTATACAAGTGAAAACGGTGTCTCTCTCGTACTTGTTTTTGCTGTTGTTCGGTAAG
The DNA here is from genome assembly GCF_001879085.1 of Nicotiana attenuata. NCBI lineage: Eukaryota > Viridiplantae > Streptophyta > Magnoliopsida > Solanales > Solanaceae > Nicotiana > Nicotiana attenuata. The sequence goes on along the minus strand of NW_017670849.1, from coordinate 394,706 downwards.
CCCATAAAAGTCCAGGTAGTATCTCTGGCCAATTGCCTTTAGATTCTTCCAGTCTTTTCTTCAAGTTGTTGATAATGACTTTATTTGTTGATTCAGCTTGTCCATTACCCACCGGATGGTAAGGAGTTGAAGTAATCCTTTTAATTTGCTAACTTTGGAAAAATTCTGTGATTTGTGTACCTATAAATTGTGGGCCGTTATCACATACGATTTCCTTTGGCACCCCAAATCGGCATATGATGTTCCGCCAGATGAAGTCTCTGACCTCTTTTTCTCGTACCTGTTTGAAAGCTCCCGCTTCTACCCACTTAGTAAAATAGTCAGTGAGCACTAATAAAAATCTTACCTTGCCTTTGGCATGTGGTAGTGGTCCTACGATATCCATCCCCCACTTCATAAAAGGCCACGGTGCAATGACTGGATGTAATAATTTAGCTGGTCGATGCATGTTGTTGCCATATCTATGGCACTTGTCACATTTTGCCACAAAAGCTTCCGCGTCTTCTTCCATTTTTGGCCAATAATAACCAGCTCTAATCATGGTTTTTACCAAAGATCTTCTGCTAGCATGATTTTCGCAATGTCCCTCGTGTATTTCTCTCATCACGTATTCTGTTTAAGAAGGCCCGAGGCATCTTGCTAGAGGACCTTCGAACATTTTTTTATAAAGATTGTCTTGGTTTAAACAGTAGCAAGCAGCTTTTTTGCAAAGTGCCTGAGCTTTTTTCTTATCCTCAGGAAGTATTCCATACTGCAAAAAATTGACAATTTCACTTCTCCAATCCCAAGTAAATTATTGTAATTTATCTCATTTTTATCTTGATCAAGCATTGAATGAAATAAATGTATCACGGATGCATTTTCTACATTTGTTACTTCCGCGGCGGATGCGAGATTAGCTAAAGCGTCTACCTCGGCATTTTCTTCTCTTGGTATCTGCATACTTTCCAAGTTTGGAATTGCCTGACTAAATCCCGTGCCTTCTCCAAGTACTGTTGCATCCTTGCCTCTCTAGCTATATAAGTCCCCAGTATTTAGTTAACTACGAGCTGTGAATCGCTTTTGATTACGACCTGTTCTATACAGAGTTCTCGTGTCAATTCTAAACCTGCAATCACAGCTTCATATTCTGCCTCATTGTTAGTAATAGGATGCCATTTTATGGCTTGTCGTATATTTTCTCCCATAGGTGGTACCAAAATAATGCCTAGACCTGCTCCTTTTACATTCGATGAACCATCAATAAATAGAGTCCAAGTACCTGGATTAGACCCGTTAAATACCTGCAGTTCTTTTTCTGCTTCTAGTTATATCCCTTGACTAAAATCTACCATAAAATCTGGTAAAACTTGTGATTGTATTGCAGTTCTTGGTTGATATGTTATGTCATATTCGCTTAGCTCTATAGCCCATTTGGCTAGTCTGCCTGATAATTCTTGCTTGTGCAGTATATTTCATAAGGGGTAGGCAGTTACTACAGAGATAGGATGACATTGAAAATAAGGCCTTAACTTCCTAGATGCCATAACTAACACAAGTGCAAGTTTTTCTAGATGAGGATACCGAGTCTCAGCATCTAATAATGACTTGCTAACGTAATAAATTGGAGATTGTTTACCTTGGTCCTCTAGAACTAACACTGCACTTACCGCCACTTCTGAAACAGGAAGGTAGATGAGTAGTTTCTCCCCATCTTTTGGTTTTGCGAGCAACGGTGGATTTGACAAGTATACTTTCAAATTTTTAAGCAGTTGTTGTCATTCTTCAGCCCACTCAAATTGATCTTGCTTTTTTAGGGCTGAAAAGAATCTGAAGCATTTTTCTGATGACTTGGAAATAAACCTTCCCAAAGCAGCTATTCTTCCCGTCAGTCTCTGTACCTCTTTTTTACTCGTTGGTATATCCGGAATTTCCTCAATAGCTTTAATTTGCGCGGGATTTACTTCAATGCCACGGTTAGAAACAAGAAATCCCAAGAACTTACCTGACGAAACTCCAAACGCACATTTCTCAGGATTTAATTTCATGTTAAATTTGCGAAGAATCTGAAATGTATTAGTCAAGTGTGGAATATGATCTCCTTCTTGTTGTGACTTGACCAGCATATCATCTATGTAAACCTCCATGGTTTTCCCAAGATGTTCTTGAAACATTTTGGTCACCAGCCTTTGATATGTGGCTCCAGCATTCTTGAGACCGAATGGCATTACTTTGTAACAGTAAGTCCCCCTGTCTGTTATAAATGAAGTCTTTTCTTCATCTATAGGATCCATTTTTATTTGATTATACCCTGAATATGCATCTAAAAAGCTTAATAATTCATGTCCTGCAGTAGCATCAATTAGTTGATATATATGCGGTAATGGAAAAGAATCTTTAGGGCAAGCGTTATTTAGATCAGTATAATCTACACAAACTCGCCACTTACCATTCTTTTTAGATACTACAACAGTATTAGCCAACCAATCTGGATAATTTACCTCGCGGATAGACCCAATTTTTAAAAGCTTTTGTACTTCATCTTGAATCGCCTGGTTCTTGAAGGAGCCTTGCTTCCTTTTCTTTTGCTTGACATGTGGGTACGACGGATCTTCATTTAATTTGTGGGTCATTACCTCGGGTGGTATGCATGTCATATCTGAATGGGACCAAGCAAAACAATCTGCGTTAGCTTTAAAAAATTCAATCAACTTACGTTTCGTTTTCGGGCTGAGGTTGATTCCAATGTAGACTTTTCTGTCTGGCCAATGTTCGAATAGCTCCACAGCCTCCAATCCTTCGACCATAGTTTTAATATTCTCATTTTCCTCTGGTTCCTGAATAGTATCAGGCCTAGAATCTACATCAGTTTGCATATCTTCAGTTGAGGTTCGTGTTGATGCGTCATCAACTGCATTCTGTGATTGATGTTTTTCATCCCTTTCTGTGTTTGAGTCTGCCACGGAATTGATGCTTCGTGAAGCTTGTTGGTCACCACGGATTTGCCATGTTACCCATTGTGAAGGGAACTTGATAACTTGATGCAAAGTAGATGGAACAGCATCCCTCTCATGAATCCATGGTCTACCAAGAATCATGTTATAAGCCATATCCATTTCTACCACTTGAAATTTGGCGTCTTTGACTACTCTTTCAGCGAATGTAGTGAGTATTATCTCGCCTTTTGTCATGTCGCTCGAGTTGTCAAAACCGGACAATGTATGAGCCTTGGGTATCAGCTTATCATCAGCTTGCATCTCATTTACCACTCTTAACAGAATGATATTCACAGAACTACCTGGATCAATCAAAACTCGTTTCACATTAGTATCATGTACAAGTAAAGATATTACCAGTGCATCATTATGTGGGGTTAGTACGCTGTCTGCATATGCATCATCAAATGTAATACTATCTTCTTCCAAAACCTGTCGAACTCACTTCCCGTGTGCAACTGTTATTTTTGACACCTTCCTCGCTGTTGTATATATTACGCCATTGATTTCTTCTCCTCCACTTATGACATTAACCGTCCTTTTTGGTGAAGGGGGTCTTGGGGGCTCTTGCCTATTTTTCATATATGCCTGCTTTCCCTTTTCGCTAAATAATTGAGTTAAATATCCTTGTTTTAATAAATGTTCTACTTTACCTTGCAGCAATCTACAATTTGCCGTTTTGTGACCGTGATCGTTGTGAAATTCGCACCAAAAATCAGGGTGTTGCCTGTTCGGGTTTGATCTCATTTCTTTTGGCCAGCATACCTTGTCTCTCATGCTCCTTACAACAGCCATTAACTCGGATGTGCTAACATTAAAACTGTAACCGCCGATCTTTGCCTTCGAGCTTTTGTCATCATCTCGCATCTCTCGTGTGTTTCATTCTTCTCCGAACCTTGATGATGAACCTGACTCTCTATCCCTTGATCTATGATCATACCTTGGGTTTTCCTATTTTGAACGCGAGTCTCTTCCTACTGGTCTCATGTATGGCTCGTACCTGTTTTTTCTGGAACTTTTTTCAGTTTCAGCTCGCCTTGAACTTACCCTTTCATCCCTTCGAGACTGAATGATGGCATCTTCTTCTGTCCGTAGCTTCGTGCTGTATTTGTTATAAACATCATTCCAAGTTGTTGCTGGAAATTCTTGTAAACTTTCCTTGAGTCTCCTCGTGGCTTTTGAACTTTTTTCATTTGGATTGCTGGCAAATGCCATAGCTGCCCAGTTATCTGGTACACGTGGCAACATCTCCTCTCACGCTGGAATCTATCTATAAATTCCCTGAGCAGCTCTGTATCTCATTGCTTTATTTTGAAAATATCCTCCATTCTTTTCTTTACTTTTTGAGCTCCCGAGTGTGCTTTGATGAATGAATATGCAAGTTCAGCAAAAGAATCTATAGAATTTTTGGGTAAAAGAGAATACCATGTTAATGCTTCCTTAGTGAGTGTTTCTCCGAATTTTTTGACCAGTACTGATTCAATTTCTTGCTTGGTCAAATCGTTGCCTTTTACATCGGTTGTGAATGCAGTTACGTGATCCCTTGGATCAGTTGTCCCATCATATTTCGGAATATCGGGCATCTTGAATTTCTTCGGAATTGGTAGAGGAGCGGCACTTGGCTTCCAAGGTTGTTGTGAGTATTTGTCCATATCTATTCCCTTGATTACAGGCGGCACTCCAGGTATTTGCTCTATGCGGTCGCCCTGCTCCTTGAGCTGTTTCTGCAAAGTTAGTACTAAATTTTGTGAATCAAAATTAACAGGATTACCTGACCCTCCATCATGGGATTCGCTAGGAGTTCCTCCACTGCCCGAGTTAACGAGTCCTGAGCGAGGACTTTCTAAGGTGTTGTTGTTTAAAGTTGATGTTGGCGGCACAACTGGCAGCTGGTTAGGGAAGGCCTCAAGAGCATTGTTGACCTGTTGAATGATTAACTTTTTCAAAGCTTCTTTAATAGCCTCATCATTTTCAAACTGATCATTCACATTTGACCGAGATCCATCAGGAGTTCCTTCTCGAGATTGTCGAGGAGAATTTCGTAGGGAAGGGACTGGAGTTCCATCGCCTTGCAGATTCTCCTGGTGTTGATGGTCTCCTTGATTGTTGTCATTGACAATCGACATGATTGATTTGACAAAAAAGTCGATTTAGAAAGTAATAAATTATCATATTCCCGGTAACGGAACCAATTTGTTTAACTAGAAAATAGGAAATTCGGGTCAAAGCTTAATTTTAAGAAGAACTCGGGTTACTGATAATCAAATTTGGAACAAATAAGAAGAATTGAAATAAACGATAGCTGAGTAAAAGAAAGCAAAGTAAATCAGTGTATTCCAATAATATTGTGTGTCCTTACAAATGGTATATCTCTCCTTTTATAGATATCTCTAAGTAATACGTTTTCTTTCCTCTCATAATAGAGTCATTGTGAGCAATTAATGAAAATTAATATAACGTTATAATTGGTAATCGTAACTGTTTCGTGAAGATTCTATAACATTTTCCACCATTGATGCTCATTAACTACGGATGATACGTATCTATACTTTTTTTCTATCTAGGTTCATTCCTCTAATGCTTCTTCAAATTACCAGGAGATCTGAATAACTGTTCATCCCTGTTTTCTTGATGTCTCTGCCCGTGCCTGTTAAAGCTCGTGTCTCTTCAACTCTCCTTTGCCAGCTGTCACTCTTTTATTGATCCACGTGTCATGATATATCTTCACATAATTAATTTAATATGTTAACTTGATTTTTCCCAATACAATGAGGTCTCTGAAATTTCTTTTAAATTCCTCGTTGTTTGCACCACGAATGTTCCACACAACTACGCTTATTGGTCTATTCATTGGGAGATGATTGTTGTTGGGTGGTGTGATATGTATCCCCGCTTGTGAGAATGGAGTAAATTTCCTCAAGGATAGACCGAGTACCACTGCAAAATTTTCTGTTATCTCGAGTAGTGGAGGGCGAATGTTGATGGAGCATTTGAGGAGAGTTACTGGACATTTGAAGATGTACTTCTTGTCCTCCATCTCCTGGAATAACATGAGAGATGCTTCTCTGATGCTTTAAATTTTGGTGAACGATCCCTTGATTTATGGGATTATGACCTGCTCTACCATCTCTTCTGCTATCTGGTGTTCCTCTTGTTCTTGAACGTTGTGAGGATGTTGATGGTGGATGTCCAGTGGTATTGGGTGATGTTGGAGAATTGGCTGTCGTGGGTAGAAGATGGGTTGGTTCGTTACTAGGTCCACTGGGGTAAAGAATGGTAGTTGATAAATTAGCTCCATGTTGTTGAGAGGGTTGAAGTGTTGATGTAGGACATTTGCTGACCACATGTGATTGATGTAGTTCCCATGGCTAGTGCCATCCCCTCCGATATGAGTTGTGCAAGAAAATATGGATTTTGAAGGACAATCCATACCCTCTGTCCGTTGATGATCATCAAAAAAATGCTGCATGACCCTGTAGCACATGTTCTATCCAGGTTAGAGTATCCTGGTTGGGAGGGAGGGGAGGAGATACAAAAGTAGGAGGGTGGAATGGGATTTGCGGGGCGAAGGGGTGAAAATTTTCCATTAGAGTCTTTTGGAGAAGGTACTGTTTCTTTGTGATTGTGGGTTTTAGATGAATAAGTGTTTAGAATGGGAAAGATATATGCATAATTATTGAGTGTTTAGCAGTATCAAATGATTTCAAATCTTTGCAAAGAGAGTTCTCATGCATGAGGGTAGGGGAAACATGGAGAGGTTGATTTACTGCAATTGGGTTATTGGACAATATTGACATATGCCAAAATGGGATTTACCATTTGTTTGGCAGAATTCCGAGCGGGTGGAGATTTTGTAATTTCTTTAGGGTAGGTATTAGACTCGTGCTTAGCTGTCATTGAGTGGTACAGTGGCTTAGGATTTGTATTAGTGCATGCTAAAGGATTGCCACGTGTAGTGATTAGGTTTGTTGGGGAGTGGAACAACTTTGGAGTTATCAAAGGGGTTAGAGAGAGGGAATGTTTGTCCCTGGCATCAGGCGTTTGGGTGTCAGAGTTGTGAGAGTTGGACTCATAGTCCATTAAATTAGAAAATTTATTATGTGTGGGGATAGAGGCATTTTCTTCCATCTTTTTAGGGTTTTGAGTATTATTTAAGGAGGTAATAATAGGATTTATGTTAGAATTTGTGTTTTCTTGGGGATTGGGGGATCATAAATTTTTTCTTTGTAGTAAAATTTTGAGTATTAAGGTATTTACCTGAGGTTGCTTCATATATCTTAACAACAATACTGTTACCTGGTTTTGGGGTGACGATTGCAGGATGATTTGTTTGATTTTTCATTGATTTTCTCCTACCTTGATTTCTTCTTTTATGGAAGTTCACTATTTGTCACTGACTCTCCGATGGCGATTGAGGTCGACGTGAGTCCTCGATGTGTTGTTTTGTAGTTTGTGAAGTGTTTTGATCCTGATGGCAAGATTGATCTGTGTGTCCCAAGTGACCACACTTTTTACAGAGAAAATTGCTTCCTTCGTATGTTAATAGTTGTAGATTTGATCCTATTAATATGCATGGTAGAACTGGTTTGTCCATAGGAAGTTCCATGCATAATCTCGCATATCTGCCATGAAGGGTAGCGTTAGTGCAGGCACCGATCTTGAGCAATTTTCCTATGGAATTTCCAATCTTTTTCTAGTATTGTACCATCATAGAATTTCGTAGGAAGTTGGGCAGGCGCACCCATACTGCTGTGTGCACTTGCTTTGCCTTCTCTACCACGAAATTCGGCTTCCATTGACGAACAGATAAGAAATAACCATTGATGAACTATGGTCTATTCTGCAGAGCTTTCATCATATTTTCTTCTTTAGTGAATTTTATGATAAAATAGTCATGATAAGTAGTGGTGCATGAAATAATCATCGATGAACTACGGTCCATTTTGCAGAGCTTTCATCATATTTTCTTCTTTAGTGAATTTTATGATAAAATAGTCATGATAAGTAGTGGTGCATGATTCTTTTCCCTATCAATTTTATGATAAGAGAGTATTAATTTCCATGGTGTGTACATCCGATTCCGATGCTCTTCAGTGAGGTTGATTTCATTGATATGTTTGGTGATGTATTTGACTGGGTCTATGACATCCTCTTCCGTAGTGTCCATAGCCGGAGATAGGATTTCGTGCTCTAAGGGGGATATGGGAGTATCAAGGTGCATTAGATTTTCTTTTCTTTTTTTTTTTTATAAACTTTCCCAGTAAGCCTGGGGGTGTTGTATTAGCCAAAAAATAGTTTGAATATATAACACAAGGATAGAGATGACCCTTCAAAACAAGCGAGGAATAGGCGATTAAAAACATAGTTCGCCTCCTCAACCAAAAAATATACTAACTAACAAAGAAATTCGCCTTGTTGTATTTGTTTCTTATACAAAGAAGCTGTTGTTTGTCAAGCAAAAATAGACCTTTTGCTTGCCTTGGAAGTTGATGGCAGGATTCGAAGTGATCTGCTTGTTGCAAATCAACAACCCTCTTTGCCAAACTATCAGCTAGTTGATTTGCCTCTCTGTAGCAATGGTTTATCTGAATACTAAGCATGCATGCTGATAGTGTCTTTGATCTTGTTCACAATATGACTTAGATTATAGTTTGTGTCACCATCATTATGGAGGATCTCTATAATATATAGAGAATCCAATTCAAGAATCACCTGACAGAAGCCATTTTGTTTACACCAATTGAGACCCCACAAAGCAGCTTGGGCCTCTGCTACGTTATGATTCTGAACAGTCGCTGGAGTTGAAAAGGCCATGATAATGTCTCCATATTCATCTCTAACCGCACCTCCCAGACCTGCTTTTCCTTCCCTCTAAAGAAAGCTCCCATCAGTGTTTAATTTAACCCAACCCCTACTGGCTTGAGCCATCGAACAATGATGCTTTTGTACCCAGGTCTGAGCCTTGTAAGAGAATCACAGAACAAATTCCAAGGGAGCTTTAGGCCATTATTAGGATATGCATTTTTAACCGCAGCTTCAATGCTCCAAGTTATCTGTTGCTTGAGTCTATACTTGTTGAAATTTTTTTTATCTCCATACCTGCAGGCACAGAATTCTTTCCAAAGAAACCAGCAAATAATAACAGGGGTAATATTTAGCACAAGTCTGTGGACATCATTGGAGGCCTTTGATGTCCACCATTGGTTAATAATATATCTAATAGTGTAGGGGTGGTGTTGTAAGCCAAGGGCATTTCCAAAGAGATTCCAAATGTAACTAGCAATTTGACCTTCTACAAAAATATGATTAATATTATTGGACTTAGGATCACTACAGCAGTTACATCTGGAAACTATTTGTTTGCCAAAATTGATAATCACATCATCAAAGGGGAGTTTATTATGCCATAACCTCCACATCAGAAAGGACATTTTAAATGGAATAACAGAGTTTCATAACTTATCTATGAATTGAACTTTTGGGTAAGAATTCCTTACTAGATTCCAAGCACTATTGTTGGTGAACTTGCCATTTTCCAAGAGAGCCCAAAAAATTTGATCTTCCTTGTTTTGATTGCCAATAGGAATAATTTGGATTTGTTGCACCAGAGGATCTGGTAGGAGCTCTTTCAATTTGTTTGTATTCCATTACCATCAAAGATGAATTCCCTTACCAGAAGTTTGGAATTCTTTAGATTGTCAGGGAAAAGTTTTGCCAGAGGGCCATTAAGGGACCAATTATCCCACCAGAAGTTACTAGAGCCAGAGTTAATCTGCCACACAATATGATTTTTTTCAATTTCTCTCATTTTGAGAACATGACTCCAAGCGTGGGAGTTACCTGGAGCAATATTTTTAGAGCCAAGATGAGATCTAACACAATATTTATTTCTAATAAAAGTAGCCCAGAGAGATGATGTGGACCTTATCCTCCACCACCTTTTCATAGCTAGCATGTTACTAATGTCTTTCATTTTCCTAATGCCAATGCCTCCTTCCTCAAAAGACGAGCAAGATGATTCCAAGAACTCCAATGATATTTTTTATGGTCCTCAGAGGAACCCCAGAAAAAAATTTGCAAAATGTTTCTCTATTAACCTAAAAACTCCCTTAGGAGGAGTCATAGCTGAAAGAGTGTACACTGGAATGGACTGAAGAACACTCTTAATAAGTGTGACCTTCCCCCCATGAGACAGAAATTTGCCTTGCCAACCATTAAGCCTTTTCACAATTTTGCTAATCATGTTATCAAAAAAGATAATTTTCTTTCTACCCACATACAGAGGACATCCAAGATATGTGAAAGTAAAATTCTTATCCATAAAGCCAGAGCATTTCCTAATCCTGTTAATTCTAGTGGCAACAGTATTAGGAGCAGTTAAGAAGTAGCTTTTTTCCCTATTAACTATTTGACCAGAACTTCTTTCATATTTGTCAATAACATTCATAACCAACTTAATAGTCTTAGAACTACCACTACAGAAGATAACAATGTCATCAGCATAAGCAAGGTGGTTGATCTTAGGGACATTAAGGGGCATGGAGAAGGGAACAAAGTTAGGGTTTCTGTACAAAGAGTTTAGAGATCTAGATAGTACTTCAGCAGCAATTATAAAGAGAGTTGGGGAGAGGGGATCCCCTTGCTTAAGCCCTTGAGACGAAGAGAAGAATCCATGTCTCATACCATTAATGATGACTGAGTACCAAACATTGGAAATTAGATTATGTACTAACTCAATCCAGTTATCTGAGAAACCAAATTTTCTAAGTACCGCATATAAGAACTCTCAATCCATTCTATCATGCGCTTTAGCCATATCAAGTTTAATAACAACATTACCCCCATTATTATTATGAGAAATATTGTGGACAATTTCCTGGGCTAATAAAACATTCTCAGAGATGAGCCTATCTTTAACAAAGCCACTTTGATTGGGGGAAACTATTTTATGCAATAAAGTGTTAACTCTAAGGGAAATAATTTTGGAGATTATCTTGTTTGTAAAGTTAGACAAACTAATGGGTCTAAAATCCGAGAAAGTAGAAGGATTGTCAATTTTAGGGATTAAAGCCAAACAAGTATGAGAATAGAATTTTGTCAAACCTTTTCCTTTGAAGAATTCTTTCACAAAAGCAAAGACACCTCTTGCAATTATATTCCAGCAACTCTGAAAGAAAGTGCCATTGAATCCATCTGGTCCTGCTATGCTGTGAGGGCTAAGGCTAAAAACTGCCTCCTTGATTTCAACTTTCTCTGGCATCATGCTAAGCATGTTGTTATCATCACCTGAAACACATAAAGGAATACAATCTAGGATAGAATTGTTAATAGCAGGAGGGGTAAGATTAAAGAAGTTTTGGAAGTGTCTCACAGCTCTGTTGGCAATCTTATCATCCCTTTTAATCCAATTTCCTCTACTATTTTTGATACGGTTAACCTGTTGCCTTCTTCCCTTTTCTCTAAGAATGGAGTGAAAATATTTGGTATTCTTATCCCCTTCTTCAAACCACTTTATTTGAGATTTTTCCTTGAGCATGGATTCTTGAAGATTAAGCCATCTAATATATTGAGCATGAGCCCTGTTAACATCTTCTCTACTTATTTCAGAGTTTTCCTCTATGTCAATTTCCTCCAATTCCTGAAGATTCTTTTCCCAATTGGTAACAGCATCATTAATATCACCAATTTCCTTCCTAGACCATTGGGAAAGTCTTTTAATAAGAGCTTTGAGTTTTCTTTGAAGAATCCACATAGGATTTTCAGACACTTCTGAACTCTATGATTCCCTCACTGTATCAAACGTGCCCTCAATATTAACCCAACAATTCAAGAATCTAAAATAGGAAATATGATGGTGGGTAACACTCAGGTTCTTCATAAGAAGGGGCCTGTGGTCTGAACCTGTCCTAGCCAGATGCCTAACAGTGGATTCTTCTGTTGTTGCACCAAGTGTAATTTGAACCATTGTATCCCATGTCAATGAGACCACAGTTGTTAATACAACTTTGAAACTCCAGACTTCTGTTCATCCTGTAAGGATGACCCCCACCTATCAAGGTACATTAGATTAGGATCTGCCATTGATTCATAGGCTAGAAATTTTTCTTTGAATAAGTGTATTTTGTTTATTTCTCCCTCTGAGTTAGCTAAAGTGGTAATGTCTGGTGGCTTTGGAGGGATGTGTAGATCCAAATCTGTATCTGGGATTTGGGACATATTGTTACTGGGCATGGAATTCAGAAGGAAAGGAAGAGAGAGAGCAGAGAGAATTAGACGTTACACGAAAATGCACCTTTACTTTCAATGTTTGAATTTTTTGTGTTGATAGAATTGTCAACCAACTTTTTTGTCTTTGTCTTTTATATTCTTAAATATCTTTTTAGTAATTATCTTATTATTGATCAAATACTTTCCAAATATTAAACAGAAATAATATCTAGAAAGCTAGAACTTAGTGGTAATTAAAATTTTAAAAGTAGATATTGTTGTGAGCACGTGATTTTTGCCCTATATGAATTACTCCCATAAAACATCATAAAATAATTTTTCCCAATTTTTGCAATTTTGTAGGATTTTTTTTGTAGAATTTTATCAATTATTTGCATTTTTGTGCATATTTGATTTCCATTAAAAATTAAAAAATACCAAAAATACCATGCATTGCATTTAGATTTTGTGTTTATATTTTAGGATTATTTTATTAATTAGTTGCTTTATTAAAAAAAATTACAAAAATGGCTCATTTTTACATTCTTAGCTTTTAATTTTGGATTATTAATTTTTCTCTTTAAATTTAGGATCTATTAATTTTTATAAACTTTATAGTTAAATAATGAGTTTAATTTTACAATTTGAATTAATTTAGGAATTTAATTTAGGTTTTTAATTAATTAAATAAAAGAAAAGGAAAATGGGAAAAGAAATTGACTTAGTCTTTGTGTATTGGGCCACCCCAAAGGACAAATACAATGGCCCAAATACCTTACACCTACCCATCCCAAACCGGGTCGACCCGACCCGACCCAACACCCAAATCTTTGTTCTTTTAATACCTAAACCTAGACCCCTAATAGAGACAAAAAAAATGACGCCTGAAACCTAGCAAAAGAGCTTCAGCCGCAATACACATATACACGACCCACCACCCTGTATTTCATCTTCCTCATGGACCTAAGTAGCTAGTCCTAGGAGACCAAAGCTACAGCAGCCGTTGCTGCTTCTTCAACTCCTCCTCTCACCACCAGCAGAGAACTAGCCGGAAAAACGCATAGCCAAAACCCGCCGCTCAGTCCACCAGCCAACACCACAACGCCAAACACACAACAACCAACTCCTCCATAGCTGCCGAGCTCCATCACCAGCTCAAACGAGAAACAAACACACACGCACACGCACCAAAACACATACACACACATACCAGCACAGTTGAAAAACCAAAGAAAAGAAATAATGGTAAATGTTTTTCGTTTCTTTTGCTCAAGCGTCGAATTCGGAACTGAAATGAAATGGCGCTGAAAATCGAATCAGCTTCGTCTAAGTTTTGGTTTCACTTCAAAAATCAGAAATGTTGATATAAAAAGCAAGTTTCGTATTCTGGATCTTGTCCAAAATGGGTGAAAGCTGAGGAGGTGTTCGAAATTTCGGAGCCGTCGTTCGTGTTTCCGGTCGCGGCTTGTTGTCTTGGTTTGAAGATCTATTGGAATCCCTTCATTTCAGATCCGTGAGATCGAAGCAGTGATTGATACGCGCTTGATTTGAAGCTTTGTTTTTCAGTGTAAAAGGAAGAATTCTAAGGTTCATTTCGTCTCCATTTCTACAATTATTTGAATATTTGGAGAAATTTGTTTGTTTAGTTTGTTTGCATGTTGTATTTGTTCTGCTCGTTATTCTCCAATTATGGCTGTGCCTTGTGTGTTTGGAAGGACTGATTTGCTTAATAGAAAAAAAAAAACTTAGAATTCATTAGGTTTCCTATTTGAATTCTCAAAGTATTGGAGTTTTTCTCACATGAGCTTTACCAAGCTCTATAGAATCCAGTGAATCATTCTTAGGTTTTAGATTTCTTTTGACGCTATAACTGATTTTCAGTTTTGTCTTGTTAGCTTCACAGTTACAATCTAGTAGTAGCAATTGTGATTTTCGGATCGCGTTTGCATGTTGAGCCGTGCTAGATTAGTTGAAGGAATTCATTAGTTGTAATTGAATTTGGTTTAGAATTAGGGATGCAAAAATCAAAGTGGTTTGTGTGGCTTTAATTTGGAGGTGAACCAGTTAGTACTTAAAATAATATTAACTCTTTAGAAATCGAGACGTGCTATTTAGCGAATTTCCATGGCCCTCGCAAACTTAAAAACGTGTAGTTGCTTTAGGCGGGTATTTAATAATCTACTTTCCTAAACTCGGGTGCACATTTATGTGACCCAAATTCAAATCCCAACGAAGTTAAAATATGTCAAAAATCACGGGTGCATTTATGTGACGTGGTTCGAGACGTGTTTTAACGACGTTGCAATTCTCTTTAAAAATATGAATAAAAGCGGTTAAAAAGTTAAAATTTGCACATAGGTTCATAATTGTTTTTAATTAGATAATTAAGCCAAATATGATAGTTGAGCGACCGTGCTAGAACCACGGAACCCGGGAATGCCTAACACCTTCTCTCGGGTTAACAGAATTCCTTACTCGGATTTCTGGTTCGCGACTATAATACAGAGTCAAACCTTTTCCTCGATTCGGGATTCAAACCGGTGACTTGGGACACCATAATCTCCCAAGTGGCGACTCTGAATCTTTTTACAATAAATCCCATTTCGATTGTCACTTCAAGTTGGAAATAACTCCTCTTTATTATCCCCCTTCCGGGGGGTGTAATGAAAAAAGGAGGTGTGACAGCTCTGGCGACTCTGCTGGGGACGACAAACCCAGAACTTCGGTTCAGGGTTTAAGAATGCGAGCTTAGAATAATTGTTATGTTTGGCTTTATCTGATTTTCCTACATGTTTTCCTGCTAAGTGTGCTAAATGCTTTACCGCTTTGATATTATTTGAACTGTATATATAAACTGTGCCGAAACCCTTCTCTTCTCACCTCTGGGGATGTGCTTACTGGTTGAGACTCCCTACCTTGAAATAAGAAAGAGGCCGGACAAGTTACTAAGCCGGACGATCTCGCGGGTCCCCGGTACGTAGCCCCCTCCTCGACTCGAGTTGTCCGCTCGGGTACACAGTCTAGAACCCATACCAAGGATTTGAACCTAGAATAACTTGACTTCACGCCGGATCCCTAGTAGGAGCGCTTATCTGCATCATGTGCATTTTGACTTAGGGGATCAACACAGGGGTTGGGTCCGTCTAGGACAGGTATACCCAAAATAATAGACCATCTTGATGCATCCTATGTGCTACATGTTGCATTTATTCAAGGGGAAAAGGGTCATTTGGCGGACCAATGATAGCTGAGGGTAAATAAAAAAAAGGAAAAAGGGAAAAGAATTAAATAAATGTGAATTCTCTC